>NW_024412415.1:3420841-3552331 GCF_014898765.1 Herpailurus yagouaroundi
TTTTTTTTTTTTTAATTTTTTTTTTTCAACGTTTATTTATTTTTGGGACAGAGAGAGACAGAGCATGAACGGGGGAGGGGCAGAGAGAGAGGGAGACACAGAATCGGAAACAGGCTCCAGGCTCTGAGCCATCAGCCCACAGCCTGACGCGGGGCTCGAACTCCCGGACCGCGAGATCGTGACCTGGCTGAAGTCGGACGCTTAACCGACTGCGCCACCCAGGCGCCCCCCACAGCTTTTAAGAGAACAAAAATCTTGATGCATCCTGCAAAAACTCTACCCCATATCTACACATTTATGTATGGGACGCATCTTACAGCTAGCGTTTTGTATCTACCATACTAACAAATTTCTAATAGTAACATTGATGTTTTTTGACTGCAAGAATTTACAATCATTATTACAAGTATAAATTAGTATGTATCATCTGGAAGGCACATAAATTACCAGTAGCTTAAAAACAGGTAAAGCACATGGATCTGAGAAGTCAATTTAATGAATCTTTCCTATTGAAAATATTTAAAAACATTTCTTAAGCCTTCACTACAAGGCTCATTACAACACTGTTTACAATAATGAAAAGAGTTATAATTTGATTGTCTACGGTAGGAAATTGGTTAAATTATGGTATATCCATACAATAGATTACTATGAAACTATTAAAATGAAATAGACTACATGTATATATTACATGAATAATACGATGCTTGTAGACTTTAGAATTATAAATAGAATGTATGTTTTTCTCTTTATTTCTAAATTTTCAATTATTAATAGGTATCCTATGAGCATCTTACAAAGTTTCAGAAAATCTAACCAAAACTAGCTTATATGAAGTAATATAGTGAACAAGATTAACATTTGTCAATGTGCTTGAATAACTGGCTAACTCACATTAAAAGTAATGTATCTATTTTACCTTTTCCTTTCTATGTTCTGCTTTTGTGCTGTTAATTCTTTCCTCGGGCATCTTCTTTCCTGGTAATCCCAAGGTGGCTCTGGCAACTCTCAAGGTTCTAGACCTCTTCCTTCAAGTCCAAAAGGGAAAATGGCATCCAAGCCCCAGAATTCCAAGCAAAAGTCTTGAGACTCCAACAAGACTCACAGGTTTTCAAGCTCCCAGTCCAAACCCATTCCCCCTTAAAAGATGTAATTTAATGCTGATTGGCTTAAACCATTTGAGGTCATCTCCAGCAGCTGAGTGTGGTATCAGTCTCATGCAAGCCAGTTAGCTGAAGTCAGGAAGGAGGGCAATTTATTTTCTAAAAGATATTCAAGGGCATCTTGCAGAAGAAGTGGGAAGGATCCTGGAAGGAAAGAAAACATAAACATCCACTGTACACGCACACGATATTTGTAATATTAGAAAAATAAAAGTTACTATGTTAAAATGTGTATTTTTCTGTCTCACTGTACCATCTGGATATGAAGGACATAAAGCAATTTCCCACTCCAACAACGAAGCCAGCCTCCTGGAGCCAGCTATCAATAAAACAGTGGAGTCATTACAATAACTCAGTTATTTGCACTTTATGCATCTCTCCACCTTTCACGGTTTAAGCTCTCCCCAAAGCTTGCTGCTGGGGTCTGCTCTTCAGCCATCCCCCATACAAATAGTGCCTCTTGTCTTTGAGCTCCCTATTCATGCAACCCTGATCAACAATCTCCAGGGCTTTCCAATTATCCCTGAAAGGACACACAGAGTGAGCTCTCCAGCTAATAATATTACTAACATCTCTGGCTTATTGGATATATAATTTGTGTCACGTAAAGATTATCTCCAATGCTAACGACAATCCTACCAAGTAGGTGTTATTGTCCAAATTCATAACTGAATGAGGGAAAAGAGACTCAGAAAGTTGAAATTTTCCAAGGTGAAATATTTAGCAAATGGCCAAACCAAGATCTGATCCCAGCTCATTTTAAATTAGCGTGCTGTTGTAACCTCTGATGTGTCGTGCCCCCCAGGGAACAAAGTGAACCTCACACACTGACCTAAGACTCCACGAAATGGGACAGAAGTTTTTGTCAAGGTAAAAGGATAAGGAGAACTCCTCCTAATCCGTGTCACCATTTTACCAAGCTAAAATAATGAAGACATTTAAATATTTCTTAAGAAGTCTTTTTCTTTCAGAATCACTTAAATCTATGACCCTATTACTCTGTTTTAAAGTGTGCCTTTGGGTTTGGCTCTCTCTATAATTCTAATTTGCAGCAAATTCATAATGAATACCTACACAAACCACATCTGGCTTCTGAGCTTTTAGCACACTTGAAGAGAGTTCCTTTTTTTCTTTTTCTTTTCTTTTCTTTCTTCTTTTTCTTTCTTTCTTTTTTTTTTTTTTTTTTGGAGGGGAGGGGGATAAAATCATTCCTTGTGTTAAAACATACAGTTTAGGCCCACGATTTAAGGGAGAAAAACTGGAATCAGGATTATAATCACAGTATTAATGACGTATTCATTGAAAATATACATTCAGAAAATATATATTTATAAAATTACAGACTGGAGCCTAAACTGATATATTACAGATAAGAACATTGAGACTCACAGAAATTCAGTGTCTGATCCATAATCATAATTCTTGGAAATACCGCCACCACAATCCAGGTATTCCAAATTGTCAAGCGATTTTTTTTTCTATTAAATAACAGTTCTAGGTTTCCTTAATAAACCAATAAACCAATTGTTCTAATTGGTTTTTCCGAAAGAAACATTTATTAAAAATTAAAATGCTGCACAGAAAATTTTCACTAAAAAATCTAAGCAATATGAATTTTACTTCTCATTTAGTCCTTTTATTATAACATCATTAAACACTAATAAAAATTCCATATATAGCTCTACAATCCTATGACAGTGCCTCATTGTTTCTTTTCATCCAACTATTTGGCTTTGTGCAAGCCTAGTATATTTTTGAAAGCTCAGGTAATTCAATAAATGTTTCAAAAAAACCCAACTTACTTCAGGATTCAAAAATCTTCCTTTACTTGTTAATCCATTATTTCCTTTAGTTGTTGAAGTCTTAGAATATCTCCTTGTTAGAGTCTCCTGATTTTTCCTTAAAGAGGCAAAAATAGTATTTGGTCTTGCAAACTTCATCTTCTATTTCTGGGAGCATCTGCATATTACAAAGCTCTTGCCCCTAACTGGCACATTGTGAAATTGCCTAGTCTCTTAGTTTCCAAATAGAGTAAAGTCTTAGGTAGGTAAGACATATAGCTGACTCTGTAGGTAATTTTTCTGGAAAAAAAAAATTAGAACCACTTACGTTTGCTTATTTATGATTTTTTTTAAAAAGTTGAATAAAGATGCATGACCGAAGTATCCAAAGGAGAAGCAACATTCAGAACAGAAGTGTGTAACTTCCCCTCCCTTCTTCCCTAGATCAGAAAACAAATGAATGTAAATTCTGGTCCTCGCTGTGGATTTCAGATTAAAGACACATGACACAACAGTTGGCTTTAAATCCAAGGGGTCAGAATGGAAAGTGTAACTTTTAAGTAATTCATCTTTTAGGATTGGTATCAGACTACTGTTATACTAGAGAAGACACATGCAGAAAACCTGTGGTCTCTCCCATAAGGGCTTTGATGTGGATTCTTCTTTTTTCCTTTTCATAAAAATGTAACTTGAAAGAAGAGAATAGCTCTACCTCTGAAAAATGATCCTGCTCTATTAAGAAGCAGACAAGGCAATAAGTTTAAAACAAAATTTAGGTGAGAGGGGGAGAAACAGCTGTAGGAATTAACCTAAAGTTCAGTAAACCTTGCCAAGACATGTGACAGTGCTTAACTTGCCCAGAGTGGGGACTCTCCTTAGAGACCTCTCCAAACATTATCAAACGCATTCCCTTTGAACGAGGCCAACTCCTGATATAATACAAGCGAATCAAACTCAGGCATCTCCCCATAATGGGATTCAGATTCCTCGCAAACTTGGGAGTGTTGAAGGTTTAATTACCCAGTAAAACAAGAAAAATGCATTATACAGTAGAGATAAATGAATAGGAACACCAGGGAAACATGTTTCTCCATAAGTCATTTGGTCACATGATTTCTTCCCCATTTCCTTTCCCTATTATTATAGCCATTTTATTACACTGCTCCTAAAGACAGAGGGCAAAAAGCAAAATACTCATAGCTTCCTTGAAGTACCTCCCAGATTGAATGTAATAGAGCACAATTCCTGAAATGGCTTAAAGCTTTATAAAGGCTTCTTTTTAGTGTTTGTCAGATAGGAAAAAGCTGGTCACTATCAACCACTATAAAACCAAGTAGGCACCAAAAAAATGTCAAGAAAAACAGTGGATTGAATGTGTTCTTTTCTCTCTCTCTCTCTCTCTCTCAATCTCGCTCTCATTCTTTACTGGAACATTTTTCTTGTGTTTAATTGTTTCTCTTACAAGGCTACATTAATCATTGAAAAGTACCTAAATTATTTAGGTCTTAGGACTCAGTAACAACAGCTAAGAACTAAATTACTCCTTTTCCACACCTCACTCAGGAGTTTATGAACTGTAAGTGAATACAGATGTTTCTTACCTCAGGATGGGGTTGTGTCCCAATAAACCCATTCTAAGTTGAAGATATCCTAAGACAAAAATGCATTTAATACACCTAGCCCGCCCAACATCATAGTTTAACCTAGCCCACCTTAAATGTGCTCTGGGCACCTACCTTCGTCTGCAGTTAGGCAAAATCATCTGATGCAAGCGCATTTTACAAGAAAGTGTTGAATATGCCCTGTAACTTATTGAATGCGGTACTAACAGTGAAAAACACAAGGGCTGCATGGGCACAGAATGGTCATAAGCTATCGGCTGTTTACCCTCACGAGCGTGTGACTGGCTGGGAGCAGCAGCTGGCTGTCTCCGCCCAAGACCACCAGAGTGTTGTGCCATGTATCACCAGCCCAGGAAAAAAAGTCCCAAATGCAAAATTTGCAGTCCAGTTTCTATGGCAAGATTCTTGTTTTTGGACCACCAAAAACTCAACAGATCCAAAACCAAACCATCGTAAATCAGGGACCATCTTTTCTCCCTTGTCATTTTTCACCCTGGACCCAATCCCATCCTCCTCTCCTCTGTTTCTTTTGATCCTTTCACACTCCATTTTCCATTTAATGCTTAGTTTTATTTATGAATGTTAGACCAAACTTTGATATAAGGATTTGACATTATGTGATACAGATATAATAATCATGAGGATTGCAAAATTTTTCTTCCAGACCGTTGTGGAGCATTAGAATATGTTATGAAGGACAATCATGACGACACAGATCTCCAAAGTTACACAATATAAAACCAATAATAGGTTTTGGACACGAATGAATATATTAAGAGAAAAGCAAATAGGAAATAGAATACTGTTGCACTGCTGTATTTATAATTTTCCCCCAAAATATGAAAGAAAAAAATAAAACGCTAAATATTCCCAGGAATAAAATAGCTTTAAAACTGCAAGAATGGATTAACCATATCACTGCTTGTGATTTCTTTAGAGCGGCAAAATGAACAACAAAAATGAGGACCAAAATGTGAGAAAGAGAAAATGCTGGCCATTTTCTGTTACAAAGTAGTAAAAAAGAAAAAACAAACAAAAATCTGAAGCCTGAAAAATACATATAAATATCTTACATGAACACTATTTGTAATAAAAGAAGAAAAAGAAACAAAACCTGAGAGCATATTTTAAATAGGGTAGATTGATACTTATTTGCCTAAAGCTGTCCTGTCTAATGAATAAAATCTTGGCATCTTCAGTTCTCCAGAACTATACATCATTTTTATAAGAATTCTCAGGTTCAAATCAAAAAGAAAGTGATCATACGCAGGTGAACCTAAGTTAAGATATGCCAGTAGTTATTCTCACGTTAAGAGTCAGTAACTATAAATTTCCAAACAGCTTACAAGCTCTGAAAACATTTCCGATCCAATTTGTTTCTCCTTATCCACCCTCCTTTCTGTTTTTCTAAGGTGGTCTTCATCAACATCGCTACAGTGCAGAATGATCTAGCCAAACCGCCCCAACAAAAGAACCTTTATCCTCTGGAAGCTGCCGAATCAGAGCCACTTGACTGTAATTTCAGAAGTAATGACAGGCCTTAGGACTATCATTAGGGTACTTTAGGCAAGAAAGTCTAAACTGGGATTTTTGCTTGTGCATGTGTAGTACTGAGCTAATTTACCGTTAGTGCAGTCAGGAACCCTGAACAAGCTGTCTAATGTGCCCACTCCATTTCTGGTTGACTACGAAGTGCAGAGATTAGTACTCATGCCATGTCAGCAAGAGCGACACGAGCTTGACCTTTCTCCAAACAGGAGGGAGACAGCTCTTCCACAGCCTTTTCCTGTATGAGCTCTTTGCAGGGCATTGTAACATATCATTACCAAGACATCACTGCCAAGGGTTGCCATTTTAGAGAAAACATACAAATGGCCCAATAATGGGTTTCTTCATGCGTCAATGGAAGCCGGTAAAAGGAGCTTTGTTTGTGTCCTTATTGTCTGATGTACTGGAACTAGAGTGTCTTTTTGACCTCTGTATTGTCATTCATATCTCTCAAACACAATACAGCCAGGCTACGAATGGAAGAAAAAGTGTTTGTAGAAATCAGCTGTAACCGGGTTGTCTCATCTGGCCAGCTTGGGACCAAATGCTGTCTGTTCACATTGAGCTAAATGGGAATGAGGAGTCCAGATTTATTCTTCCTTCTTCATGTAGAGCTGGCCCAGCTGGCAGTATAGCCTCTCATGCATTGTGTTCTCCTTTGTCAAGGCATATCGGCTTGGACTTCGGTACAAGTGGGGCTAATGATAACACCTCAGCCTCAGGACTGTCTACACAAAGAGCTGGTAGACCAGGGGATGGTGTTGGTTCACGAATTGACTTACATGTAAATAATTTGAAGTAGAAGAGGCCTCTGGCCTGTTTCTCTAAAGGATGTATACCAAAGAAAAGAGAAGGCTGACTCATAAACCCTGTGGTGAGCATGTTTTTTTGACTCTGGCATTTATTCCCTCTTTTTTATTTATTTTTATTTTTTGGCAAGAGCCTAGGTTTGGTTTGGGCGCCTCCCACCTTCCATTCAGTCTAAGTGCTTGGGTGGGGCTCTACCCCTATCTCAGCCCCGAAGTTCGTGCTAAAGGCCTAAGCCAATCTGTGGGTGACATTTCTCATCACAAGACTGCAGAGGAGGGAAAAAAAAAGCCCTTCAATGTACACATGCTCCTTGAAGTGCTTACAAATCTAGGGTCTGAACCCAGTTCATTGGTTTTGGTTGTCTATTCATCTATTTGACTGACCTTATCAGAAAGAAGAAACAGGATTTATAATTTTAAGTTTCTGTTTAAATTATCTGCTAAAATTAATAGCTGTCAGAAACAATATAATACATTTTGTTCAACAGAACATGGGCTTATGTATTGCTAATTAGAGTGAATAACAGTCTAGGTTGGGAGTGCCTTTAGAAACCTCGATTGCTACATGTTAGCTCTATGGAAGATATTCAGTTGTATTATTCTGAAAGAATCCTGGGCAGTATCTTGAAGAGATGTTTTGAAATCAAATATGAATGTAATTAATAATATCACGAGTGATACCTCTTATTTTCTTATTTTTATCTAGAAGAAATTAGACAGCCTGCTAAAGATGCCATTTTTGTAACTGAACATATCACCTTTTTTCATATTAGAGGGACAATCAAGACAACTATCACAGTCGTGAGCAGAATGTGAGAAAATTTCATTAATTCATGCTCCCATAAATTAAAAGAGCCTATCATTTCATTCATAACGGGCTGAAATTGTGCTTTGTGTTCTGATTCTTAAAACTCTTTATTGTGAAATGTACACACAAACAGGCCATACAAAGGAAAGAGATACAGCTCAATGATTTTTCATAAACCAAACACCTGTACCCTACATCAAGAATGAATACGTTGCCTGTGTCCTCATTTCCCTTCCCAATCACTACCCCTTCTTTTTCATGATCCTTTTCATAGTCATTATGCTGATTTTATGGAAAATTTTATGGAAATTGCTCTTTTTTACCTTTATGTCTAAGCATGCATCTCTCACCCTTATCATTTATTTTTGCCTGTTTTCTTTAACTTGACATAGATAGAATTATACAATATATCTTCTTTTGCACCTGGATTCTTTCATTCGACATTGTCTTTGGGAGATTCAACGATGTTGTTTCATATAGCTCTAGTTTATTTTTTTGTCGTATTCGTGCTTATTGAGTGACATTTTTATTGTTTCTACTTCTTGTCTATTACTAAACTTTACAATATTACAAAGAAGATCTATATAGTTGCCATAAACATTATCATACATGTCTGTGGCAACACAGACTTGCACTATTCTTGAGTACATACCTCAAGGTGGGATTATTGGTAGACGAAGTGGCAAACTTCGGGGTCTCAAGCCCGTGTCTCTTTAATTCCAAAATCAATGGAATGCATTAAATTTCTAGGATATATCACATTAAAAAATAGAAATAGGATTAATAGATTATGCTTTGATAAAGTTGTTTTTGGCTGCTGGCTTTATCGAGATAACTCATTATAAAGAATAATGATAAATAATATCAGTAACTTTCTTCAATATTAGAGAGTCAGGAGATTTAAACATTGAGCAAAACCAGGAAGGTGATTTTCTTAGGTACTGGTATCAGTTATATTAGGGAAATTCTGAGGTTTTCATCCGTCCTGTTCTTTTTTTTTTTTTTTCTTTCTTTTCAACGTTTATTTATTTTTGGGACAGAGAGAGACAGAGCATGAACGGGGGAGGGGCAGAGAGAGAGGGAGACACAGAATCGGAAACAGGCTCCAGGCTCGGAGCCATCAGCCCAGAGCCTGACGCGGGGCTCGAACTCACGGACCGCGAGATCGTGACCTGGCTGAAGTCGGACGCTTAACCGACTGCGCCACCCAGGCGCCCCTCATCCGTCCTGTTCTTAAGACAGGCAGATACAGTGAGCCAATGGCAGTGAGTGTGTGCGATTTTATGTTTCGAGAGATCAATATAAAGTTTTGTAGGTCTCCACTTAGAGTAGTTATGTTCCTTGGCCTCAGAGTCTTGCACATCTGTGCTGAACCAGCCACAGGCCAATGAAGACTGTTATGAATCCCATTTTCATGTAATTTGGGAACTACGTGAAGTTTGCTTGGCTCACGAGATAACCAGTCAGTAAACACAACTGCTACACTGGACCTTAATCTCATAGAACTTTCATCTGCAAGGCCTTGAATCTACCACTTTGGTTTAGAATGCTCTGTGTTTTTCAAATAGAATTCACATTGTTATCATTTCATGCATCTCCTGAATGGTTACTTCATCCGTGTAAGACACACAAGCTTAAGCTCGCCAGATAAAACATAGGACACTGCTAAATCTGAATTTCCGAGAAACAAACAAGTTTTTGGTATAAATAAGCAATGTTTTTATTTGCCAACTCTGGCGACTCTGCCCAAGTTTAAGGTTCTTCATGCTGATATGTCTTTATAGTCACTATATGCTTTTACTATCTCATCATGACCCATAGAAAACATGAATTAAGAGGTTCTACTCTCCTCACTATTCTTGATCTCCTGGCAACTATAACAGAACTGGCTTTGAATATTGTCTCCTGTGACAACTTTAATATTCATGTTAAAAGGTCTTCAAAAATGATATCCAGAGTTTACTACTATACAAGCCAGATATCAGGTGGGAGTCTCAATGTCTCTGGGATTTTAATGAACTTGACTCAACCATTGCCATCTCTCCACTGTCTCAACGAGACAGGAAACATAAGCTTCTTGCCAAGATTTCAACAGAGTCCTGAGGACTTGATTTTCATGACTTCCTCTTCTCCTGGGCTCCTATCTCCTGATTTATCAACTCAAATGCTGCTTCACAGTGACCCCCAACTCCCCCTTCAAATTTTGCTGAAAGATTTATACACACAAGCTCCTCTATGAGTAAAGTTAGCTTTATATAAAGGATAAGTTCCTATAACAGGATTGCAAACAACTTTACAATAGTATTTTTTGTTTGTTTGTTTTAATAATTATATTCACAAACCATTGAAACTCCTGACCTCCATGGAATTTCACCGACCATTCAACTAGCCCAGACCTCTCACCATCTTGCCTCATACAAAGCGGCTAATGACTTGTAAGCTCTCAGGGAGCTTACCTTCTACCATACGCATGAATTAAAGTCATTTTTCAAATAAAAAACAATTTCATTTGAAAATAAACTTCAATTTTGGCTGTCAAAATATCAACATTTTCTCCTCATCATATAAAATTACTATACTTATACTCTGTACACTGACTAGGAAAAATAATGTGCTATAATTTCTCTGGAGAATAATTTGGGAGTAAGCATAAAGTATATGAAAAGGGTATACTCCCTATGCCCTAGAATTTCCACTTACAGAAATTCATCCTAAAGAGATAATCATGGGTAGGTATAAAGGTTTACTGTATGGGTGTTCTTTGCAATTTGTTTCTAACAGGAAAAGGGAATAAATAATGTGAATGTCCAATAATAGGAGACTACCTAAATTAACAATTTTCATCCATAAAATGCTATTAAGCTACCAAAATGTCATGTAGAGTAACAGTTAACAATATGAGAAGATATTTTGATATATGATTAAGTAGAAAAAAAGAAGCATGTTTCAAAATACACAGAAAATATAATACTAATTCTTTATAAGTCTCATCTAAAACACTTCTGTGAGGTATGTATCAAATTAACATTAATTACCTCTGATGATAAAAATAAAATGTGCATACAGTTTCCAGTATTCTCTAAAATTTCTGTTAAACACCCACACACAACAATTTTCTTTACAAAAAATAAGTTAATTATAATTACATTCTGGCAAAGAAGCCCATCTTTTTTTTTAAAGCTTATTTATTTATTTTGAGAGAGAGAGAGAGAGTAAGTGAGCAGGGGAGGGGCGGAGAGAGAGGAAGAGAGAGGATCCCAAGCAGGCTCCATGCTGCCAGCACAAAGCACGATGTGGGGCTCAAACTCACAAACCATGAGATCATGACCTGAGCTGAGATCAAGAGTCGGATGCTCAACTGATTGACCCACCCAGGAGCCCCAAGAATCAGATCATTTTTTAACAGTATTCAATTCTCAGATGTTTCTACTGTGTATTTATCTTAACATTAATGTTTTGATCCCTTTTCTTTTCCATTAAAAAAAAGCCTAATTTTTGCTAATGCAAAAGTGTAGAATACACACTTTATTTTGCATGACATGAATTATTATGGTTGAAGGTTGCATGTTAAGCCATCAAGAAAACAATGACTAGATAGGGATTTTGCTTACTGTGAATGTATTATAAAGTGTACATTTATTTTCTAAACATTAAGGTTTTATTTAAGAACCCTTCCTTGCCATCTGTCTATAATTTCATTCATTCAGCAAAATGTTTTGAGCACCTGCTATGTGCCAGGCAAAGTTTAATGCACCAAAAAGATAACAGAAAAGAAATCGAAGGTGCTTTCTTCTCATGCAACTTACTATAGTAAGAGATGACTAATACTATAGAAATATAATCTATAAATTACATATAAATTTATATTTCTTATATATGTTATAATATATTTATTTGCCAGGTAAGTACTATGTGAAGAAATAAAGGAAGAAGCAGGGTGAAGGGGCACAAAGTAGGACGGATTCTTGCTATTTACATACGGTCCTCAGGAAAGGACCTCAGGAAAGGACTCACAAGGTAACAGTTGAGCTGAGATCTAAATGCATGTTTCAATGTAGAGAACATGGTAAAAGGAAAGCTCAAGAAACAGCAAGGCATCCCACTAAAGAGGAATTTACAAAGGGGGAGACAACGGCCTGCGTTTTTACGATAAACCTGCTGTTTATAGACTCTGAGTAACTTTTAAAGCTACTTTTTTTCCCTTTCAATACCTCACGATAAGCAGCATCTATTCTCACTCCTTTCCGTGACTCCTCTCTTCAAAATCATGGACAATCATTTTCTCTCTGCACCCCATATGGCTATCATTTACCATATGCAACAGTGTCTTCTTTACCAAAAAGCATGCCCTCACAACAATATTTACTTTATATATTTGGTTTATATATCTGGCTTTGAATTGCCTTAGGGTGAATTATCAAAATAAAATTTATAGAGTTGCAAAGGCTATAAAACATAAAACAAGAACAGTTGTTAGTCAGCATAATGATTTAAAAATACCATTGTAAAATCACATAAGCTCGTTAAAAAAAAAATACAACCGCTAATCTAGGAGCCAAAAAACAGGTTTCATTCTTCTCCTAAAGGTTATCTCGCAGACAGAATTCATTAAGATTGGGAGAAGATAGGGCATTTTATTAGTAGGGATGCTATGTTCTTGGCAAGAAGATTCTGCTTTCTGCTCTCCTTAGACTCCACAAAATGAAAGTCATATAGGAGGAACCTGGCCATCTTATTTACAAATGTTTGATCAATTCATGTTCCTCACAAAGGAGAGCTCTTTTTCAATGCCTAGATATTTCTGCTGAGCCAGACCTCAGCTAAATTTCTTTGTTCCTTATTTTGAGATTCAAAACTTCTCTCATGCTGAGTCATTAGGTGAGTATAATTTTGCCCACTGAAATTGAGAAATGACCCAAGGATCTGTTAGCTGTTTATGATGATTTCTGAAGAAGTCCAGCAGCTGTGCCCAGATAGGTGGTGATCCCCAGAATGGCATGGCTATAATGAATCATTCTGAGTGGTGTTTCATCATTACATGCCATTTTATGTGAGCTCATGACGAGTAGCTTGTAAGGGTGTGCTCACCTGTATCGGCCCCATTGGAAAAGCAGGATAGATAATGACGAAGTTGTCATTCGGGTCTAATAATTCAGTCCTCTAGGCCAAAGGAGTTCTTTAAAGTTGGGATTTGCACCTACACTATGAAAACAACCACAGACAGATTACTAAATATTTATCTGAAGGAGAAAAAGCAAGAAATGATTATAGACATAAGTAAAAGGTACAGTGGCACATTTGAGTGAACTCTGTGCTAGGTTTTGGTAGAAGCCTCTCTGGTATGGTCAAGGGTCACATATCTGTTCTATATTTGGAGTCTCTTCTTTCCTTTTGCTAATTCTGTGTTGTGTGCTTCGATAGCTTGCGCAGTGTTATAACCACCGAAGAGTCGATCCTTTTGAACTTCTTAAAAATGCCTTCTGACAAACTTGCATGAATGCTTTCTGCACCCGTAGTGGTACAAGTTTCACTAGTGTTCAGAGAAAAGGGACATGGACTAAAATTCTGCATGGAATACTCTTGTCCATTTTCCCTGAGACATTTTGTTCTATAATTCTTCCTGGACACCTGGCTGTATGCTTAGAAGTAAAAGCAAATCCCTTTGGTCAGGCTGCAAATTTAGTAGAGTTTTGCATGCATGCGGCTCTTTGATTTCTTACTAAGTGAGAGCTCCAAACGCATAAATGACATGACTAGAGATGGATCTCCACACAGATTATTGAAGCCAGGACTGAAAAAATGAATGGAGTCAGGACTATGTGCAATGGTATCTTGAAAACTGTTCATGATCCAAGGTGGATTACTGCATTCGTGCACACTCTGACCAGCCTTCCTGTATGACCTTCACTATCCCATTCACTAATTTAGCCAAAATGTGCGTGTCTACTATGCAGTGAGCCCCACTTGAGGTTTTGAAAAAGACAGACACAGTTTCTGGCCTCATGGAGCTTATTACCTATTTTCTGTGTTCATCATTTTTATTTTGCATCGTTTATAATATGCGTAGGCAAAAAAAAAAAAAAAAAGCCTAAAAACCTGCTGATATCTAACAGCAAAATGAATAGGTAATGAATGCCCTAAGATTTTCTTAGGGATACTGGAGTTTTATTGATAAAGTGGTTTATAGGAGAGTCATTTCAGGCTCTGGATGTTTGTCCAAATGACCAAGATATTGTTTACCTGAAACATACATTTTAGTTACATTCTCCTGGTGAGAGGAAGTCTGTTTTTTATATCTCCAAACACGTCTTGTGGAATATTTTTCAGTTTAAATAGTTCATGATGTCAGCGTGTCAGAGGTTTAAATTTACACAGTTAAGAGTCTGTCTAATGGGGCTCAATAGGGCATGTATCCAAGCAGAATTTTGCCGACTTTAATCTTAAGCTTTATAGTAAGAGTTCACTATATCTATTTAATGTGAGAGAATGTGAATTGGCAATACATTATTCCATACGTTATATATTTATGAGGCCTGCATATCCAGAACTCACAGCTCAATTATTACTCTAGCCAGAGACCTTATTTCTAGATTCATGTTTTCTCCTCATGTGCAGCTGTAAACCACAAGTGAAGTTTCTAATGTTAGACAAGGTGTATCCATTAGTTCCACTAAAAAGCTCTAACCACCGGAGCTCATTGATTTTTTAGTTTCATATATCTTTAATGAGGAGATTAAATACTTGTTTAGGAAGCAGAGCCTAGCTTAAGTGGTGTTTGTTCCTTCAGCGTGTATAGTTGAAGACCTCCATAATCTCTCCCGTAGGTCATGCCATGGAACAAGCCTTTTTACCCTAAAACATAAGCTTAATATACTTCTGTAATTGTGTAAATGAGTATATTATAACCATTTTTAAAAAGCAATGAAAATAAATAACTGCAGGAAAGGCAACAAATATTTCTAACCGTCTGCTATCTGAGCATATATTCTAGGCTGTCCATTATTAATTCTCTCCCTCTCTCTCTCTCTTTTTTTTTTTTTTTTAAGTAGGCTCCGCACCCAGTATGGAGCCCAACGCGGGGCTTGAACTCGCAACCCTGAGATCAAGAGTCTGGCGCTTAACCAACTAAGAAACGAAGGCACCCTTTTTTCAAGTGAGGGTAAAATATATCTTGATCATGAATTGGTGTTGACTACGGGAAAACAGAAATACTAAACTCAAGGTCAAAAGCAGTTCCCACCTACTTCTCTTGGCTCATCAAAAAACCAGAACAAAACAAAAACAAAAACAAAAAACGAACAACAACAACAAAAAACTGGCCAGTGCCTAGAATATCTCTTAAGCATATAATAACTATAAAGTAACTACAGTGAGAGATTACACAAATTCACTTTTGGCATAATGAATGAAATATCTAGAGATGTATCTCCACAAAGATTAATGCACTCAAGCCACATTGCCTAGTTGATTGTGTATCATAACACTAAGTATGGAAGGTTCCAAGTCTATTAAAATAGGATCAAGCAGAATGATATTAACATTTTCTGCATGCAGAGCTTTTTGTGTGTGGTAAGCAAACCATACTCTAAAAGATCTGCTGCG
The DNA here is from genome assembly GCF_014898765.1 of Herpailurus yagouaroundi. NCBI lineage: Eukaryota > Metazoa > Chordata > Mammalia > Carnivora > Felidae > Herpailurus > Herpailurus yagouaroundi. The sequence continues at coordinate 3,436,175 of NW_024412415.1, forward strand.
GGTCCCTAGGTGATCTAACCAGACAGTGGGAAAACAAGATCAATTGATTGCTCACTCTACTTTAAAGAAAGAAAAGTCTTTTCCTTCAGGGAAAAACAGAGATAAGGTGGTAAAGGTGGGTGAGGGGTGCATGGAGAAAATGGAAGAAGCATGATCATCTACTAAAGACCAAATTACTTGAAATGTATCTGGTTCCCATAGAAAATGTCTTCTCACACCTGTAGAAAAATTTGTGATTGGTTCTCTGTAACACTGAAATGGTTACTAATAATCTCTAACTACAAAATTATATTTTACACCAATAATATATGTAAGTTCTAGCATCTGTCATTTAAACAAGTTTATTCAGAGGCTATGACAGCAAGATAAGAATGTGATGGGAGATGCAAAATCTAATGGTTCTCAGCCTGGGGGAAAATATGTATACCAAACATGGAAAAAGGTAATGTCCCCAATGTGATGAGCTTTAAAAAAAATCATGAAGAGTAACACAAACATCTTTAAAGAAAAAAAATTGGCAAACGATTGGGGTTTGAGCAAGGAACAAAAAGCTAATAAGCCTATTTTTAAACATGAAACCTCTCATAATCGGATAGAGCATTTCTGAAAAACAATTTGACAATACATATCAGAATTCTTAAAATGTTCAGAATTGTTGGCCCAATAATTCCAATTGTAGAAATCCATCCTAATAAAAGAATTATTGCTAATCACATAGAAACTATATACCAAGAGGTTGGGAAAATTCTATAGGTCAACAACAACAATAAAGGAATACTGAAATAAACTACGGTATACTTCTCTACTGAAATATTCTTCAGCCACTAAAATTACATTGAATAATCATTTTAACGACATGAGAAAATACTTATGATATAACCTACATGAAGAAAGTATTTATAGCACAATCATAATTATGGAAAAATATACATAGAAAACAATAAGAAATATCTCACTATCTTAATTGTGGTTATATCAACATTGTGGAAATTTACCTGTAATTTTTGTTTTTTCTTTATAAGTTCCCATTTTTTTAAATTTTCTAAAATGAGCATATAGTACTTCCAATTTATTTTCAAGAAAAAAGATAACAACCAAAATGCCTAAGAAATACATCAATCCCCTAAGACCAGAAACTCAGTGAAAAGTCTATCTGACAAGTGCGGGATTAATATCCCCTCCAATTTGTGCAAAAAACAAAATTTCCCACAATATATCATTTGAGCTACCTAGGAGGGTGTGGATGTTGAAAAACAATAATATATCCCTATGCCATGAAGATCTTGTTCAAGTTCATGAAAATTTTCCACATGTAGAATATTAGAATAGTACCTCCATATTAATTCCTGCTGGTCCCAGAGATGATTTGCAGTGGGCACAGTAGCTGAGCAGAACGTTTTTTTTTTTTTTCCTTCCATGTACACAGAAAGACTAAATCTATTTTTTTTTTTTTTTCTTGTTTGGTAAATCAGGACGCTATGACTCAGTATAAAAGTGCTAGGCATTGAGGCCCCACTACAAGGTCAACTACTTATTTTCAAAGACAGTATGTGGGTTTTTTGATGGTATAGCATCATCGTAATTCCTAAGGGGGAAGCCTCAAAAGGCGATCTGAAAGGAACCGGCGATATAGCTTGTGCACTGACTCGGGTTCAAAATTCTCCACTTCTAAAAGGCATGACTGACCCAGAGGTTGCGACCGAACAGTGGTTCAACACTCACGTTTAATTTTTGCGCAAGCTTAAAATAGCCTTAATTTTGTTCTCATTTTCTTCTTTCTCCTCATGGAGCTAACAACACTTCAGAAGATGATGCAGAAAATTATCTTTAGCATGCCCTAAAGGCACCGCAATAATGCCCCTTTCTATTGAGCCCTGACCCCTAATATTTTTCTAGGCAAGACCTTGAGAGAGGGAGAAAATTGAGAGGGTGAAGGGGAAAATCTTCAAAAGCAGCATGCCTCTAAATTGATACCATGTAAACCCCTGGTAGCATCGGGAAACCACTGCTGGGGGTAAATGAAATGAATTCACTGGGGCATCTAATCCTATTCCTGGAACATTTAAACGCTTTAAATGCACTGCCGAGCAAACAAACTTCAAAGCAATCATTACACCCCAGACACTGTTGCTTGTGTGGCTGAAATCTTTATGAGATTAGCCCCCCACGGGGAGAGAAGTTAAACACGGCCAGAACCACTTTGAATCTGTCGGGAGGATACCCATTTACCGGCTGAGAATCAGGGCAAGTGCACCTACTTCCCAGACTCAGATCCAGAAGTCACCGATCCAGCAGACGCTCCACCCCACTCCACGCAGCCGCAGCCCCGCCCACCAGCATCAAAATTCAAAGTTCTCTTCTTAGCCAGACCAGAATTAAATGTTGGATGGCAGATATTGAACCAATATTGTACGAGGGTGTGACCGAATGGTTTTAGTTGTTGTTGTTCCGTTTTGTTTCAACTATGTAAAATATGAAGTGCAAAAATAGAAAAAGACAAAACAAAAACTATTGTTAGGGGTTTTTTCTTCCCGTCAAGTTCTAGGCTCTTACACTTGTCACCTATTCCCCTATTTTTTCTTCCTGTCTGATCCCCATCCTAAATCTATAATGCAAGTATAATATTTCAATAGTTGACCGATTTATGAATACAACTTTTGGCCATTCCTAAACTAGCAAAGTGGTTTTCACTTAAGTAAATGGGGCTAAAAAAACAGCAATATTAATTCATTCAAACAATACTGACTTCCCTACCATTATAGACAAACAAAATTGATACTAATTTCTGTAAAGTCATAAGTCGAATGGAATCCTGTCATCACGGGGCTCCAGTTCCATGGGGGATATTATAAGACAGATAAATCTGAGGACCCGAGATGGGTGTTTCAGGTACACAAACGAAGAACAAGCAGGTGGTGATGGAGGCTTGAGTGTGTTTTCTTCCCCTGATATTTTCATTCCCATGGTTCTTAATTTCTGAAATTCTGCATCCCCCAGGTAAGTGTGTGCTATCAGTTTTCGGATTCAAATTTCAGTGATTGACGTCATTTCTATTTGATTTGTCTTTGTCAGTTCCCACTGAAAATTTTATGAGAACACAAATCAGTTTTTATTTACTCCCTGACATGATGCTGCCAAATGAATTTGGTTCCCTCTGAACATCATGGCCAAGATGTTTCTTCACGTCCTCAAAGAGACTGTTCTTATTGGGGAAAATGTTGGCACATCCTGAGGTCACCTCTGTGGGAGGCGAATGGCCTCTTCAGGTACATGTTTTTGTCACTCCTCGATTTTCATAAAGGTATGTTAATCTTACTCCCAGCGGGACTAACAGTTGAAGCGTATGGCTCAGTCTAGCCAGTTACCTAGGCCAGGTACTTAAAAATCTCAAGCTCAAATAAAAAAGACGATGGGAAAAATGAGAGAGAGTGAGAGAGAGCGCACCTCGAGAGGAGGCAGAGCCTATCCAGTCCTTAGTATACTTTAAAATCTGTCTTTCATTATACCATTCCAGCAGGAAGCACCACCCCTCAAGCACATTCTATTAGTTCCCCAAAGATTTATTACTTTGTTGCTTTGGGGTATAATTCCACCAGGCTATGTAGTAGAAAATTGTAAGTAAGCTCATTGTGAAAGTACTGTAAGAATATAAGTCTCCCATGTTCCAGTGCTCGCTCGGAGAATCCACAAGAGAAATTTATCTCTGGGCATAGAATGGGAAAAAATTAGAATATTCATGAGCAATGACCTGGTTTGTTGTTTTTTTTTTTTTTTTTTATCTCATTAAACGCTGTGAATCATAAAGCTGATCGGGTCTTCTTTAAGCTGGCTGCTTAAAATTTTAAAGCCACATGCGTGGCCCAATTCACTGGAGAATTAAAAAACAAAAACAAAAACAGAAAAACACCTCCCAATATGGGATGCAAACACTACTCTCAATTCTCATTTCTTACTATCTGTCTAATCTTCTTGTCCTTTACTACATTCCTTCACTACTTTAAATGTTTATTCTACCTCGTTGGATTGTGTGCATTTTCTTAAGTAATCTTCAATCTTTTGTTGAGTATGATATTTGTACAAAATAAAAGCAATAATTAAATATCACCGTTCTCAGAGATGCCCCTTTCCTTCTCATCCTTGGAAGATGCTAGCTATTGTTTCCTGACAATGCTACTAATATTTGCCAATCCAGCAGAAAGTTTTACACAAATGAACTGGTGTAATAGGATGTTAACCTGTAATAAGAGTTTGTCACATCACAGTCATACTACGGGAGATCTGCCATTGATTTTACAGTAAATATGGCAAATGGTAAAAAATATAGCGTGTGTTCCTCAGCACTAAATTTTTCAGGGACCATTTTTCTTCTCTGCTGTTTTCTATTCTGCTGTCTTCAGGTGATATTTAATAAAATGCTCTCTTTCTCAGTATATGCGTTTATACTGACATGGCTAATGGGGCCTATACTAAAGTTGTCATCTGTTTTGCTATTAATGCATTTGTAAAGCTCGCCTTCGTACTTTGGTAAAGCTTGAAAAGCAAATTAGGTGGCAAAAAATTACGGCGTCACGGAATTAAAGAGCAAGCATAGACCATACCTCCCCCAGGTCATTTAGGTTATTCAAATCCTTATAGGCCCAGAGATAGTTTCTTAACATCTCAAAAAGTGAAACTCAGAATATGGGAAAAGCACATGACAGTTGTCGAAAAGTTTTTCTTTCCACTTAGCCCAGGTTGCTCCTTCTGGAACAAAGGTACCTTTGTTTATTATTTTGTTCTCATTTAACGTAAGAAAACTTAGCACTGTGTCTAATTTGAACCCTTTGGAAGGTCAGGGGTGATGAGATCAAAATGTCATTGGGGAAGGCCTCCTCTCTCTCACACAAGATGGCATTTACCTTGCAAAGTTGTTATAATCCAGGCTCTGGTCCTCTGATTTGTGCAAGCTCAGAAATCCGATTTTGTCAGCAAGGGGACAAAGGAATTACTGGTCATGGGAAGATGTGATCAACAAAGTTCGCGGAGACTGACGCACAGAACCAACTTCTTTTCTTGGTGGCATGATTAACCCTTTAACTAACTTAGCAACTCTGTTCCTAGGTACGCAGGGCATCAGAAAATTGGAATATGGGAAGTCTATTCCTCAATTCGTTGTTCCCCTGATTTTGAACATCACCTGTGAAGACGCACAAGATAACAAGGCAACTAAAACGTGTTCCCTGACTTCAAGAGATGTGCAGTCCACTTGGCCGACACAAACACAGAAACACAAGTTTAATGACGATACCAACTTTAGTCGACAGTCTATACGGTGAGTATTCAAACACATCATGTCACATTAGGCTCTGTAATGTGAAAATATTTGCTTGCAGAAGAGGAGCATTTAAAACCTGCTGCCTGAGACTCTCTCTTCTGTGGAAGGTGAGTGATCAGATCTGATTTTTGGTGTGGTTATTTTACAGTTATCTATCAGAGAGGAATCTTCGTTCCATACTGGAAGTTTTTCCCCTTTATCTACACACATACTCTCACCATGCAAAGAAGAGAGTTTTTTTTTTTTAATGTTTATTCATTTCTGAGAGAGACAGAGAACATGAGTGGCAGAGGGGCAGAGAGAGAGGGAGACACAGAGTCCGAAGCAGGCTGCAGGCTCTGAGCTGTGAGCATAGAGCCCGACACAGGGCTAGAACCCATGAACCGTGATATCATGACCTAAGCTGAAGTCAGACGCTTAACCTACTGAGCCACCCAGGTGCCCCGCAAAGAAGATCATTTTAAAGCAACAGTCACTCATCATCTCTTGCTTAAAATGACATACTTTTAGAAACAAGTGTTCAATGACTGCCTGTTGCCTGGAGAATGAAATCCAAACATCCGTGTTGAAGTATCACGTGAGGCTTGTATTTCCCACCTTGCATTTTCCATCTTCTTTCTCCTTACTTCATGCTCTTGCTAAATAAACTATTTATTGCAGTTACTCAGTCTGTCAATTTTTCTTAAACACCTACTATGTGCCCAGTACTGTACTTATGGTAAACAGGAGAGAAGCCAATAGACATGCTTATTCTCTCAGCCTGGAGGAGATATCTGTTTTGTTTGTTTGTTTGTTAAGTTTATTTATTGACAGAGAGAGAGAAAGAGGCAGAGGGGCAGAGAAAGAGAAAGAGAGAGAGAGAGAGAGAGAGAATCAGCAGAGTGTGTAACCCGAGAAGCGCTCCATCTCATGGATGCGTGAAATCATGACCTGAGCCAAAATCAACAGACAGGCGCTTAAGCCACTGAGCCACCCAGGTGCCCCTCCATTTGTTTGTTTAAAAGCTACTTAGTATTCAAAGTGTAGCTGAAATTTCACATCTTCCATTATACTGCCTGGAATCTACCTGGCTGAAAGAAATCATTGCCTGTTACATTTCCTAATCCTCAATCCCAGGTACTTTCTTGTAGCCCCTAATTGCCTCCTAGTTATTTTTGCCTTCACTTGACTACTAGGAGGTAGGTCTCCTGAGAGCAGGATTTATATATGATTCATCTTGGTTTCCTCCCAGCATTTTAAGCATAGTAGTTGCACATAGTAGTTGCAATGAATAGAACCAGATTCTTTCAGCATTTCTGGAGTCACAAACCTAAAGGTACAATGATTTAAGAAGACCTGATCACTAACCTTTGTGTCCTCTATGGATACAGCAGTATGTTTTAACTTGGTCAAAAAAAAAAAAAATTAAACTTTACTACTGTTCAAATATGCCATGCGATTTCAGTTTGTATTTGTAGATTAAAGTAAATGGAAATGTTTTCTTATTACTTGTTTTACAGCTTCTATTACAGAAAATGAAGTTTTTCTCTTTTTAATATCTGATATACAAAAATGTTAGCAGATCATTTCCTCTCAAAAGCTACACTGATTTTCATGGTCCTTCTCTGGGTATTTCATGCTAAGCATGTACCACATAAGAAATGTATCTTTGAACAGATTTGCTGCTCTGTTGGCTATTGGCTTAAAAAGGGTCCCAGGATATTCATTTCTGGATAGTTTTACACCATCAAGAAATTAAAATAGAGTGTCTTAGTTTCAAGTTGACCCAAGAGAGGAAGAAAACATGAACCCCAAAGAATTGTCATTTAGGCATTTATGACCAGATCAGTGTAAATTTTACTTTAGCGCCTGCTGTCCTCTTTATGTCAGCATCTTGGAAGTGGCAAGGCCATGCAGCTCAGTGGACACCTTGGAAATGTGTGCCTTAAATCCGCCAGAAAACCTATATGGATTAAAAAGCCAGGAGCATCTCCTCCCGACCTGTTGGTCTGATTCCTTTATTTTCCTAGAGGTAAAACCTACTGTTTCAGACTAACTCGGCTTTCTGTGACTTTATATTAAGCGTGGCTACCTTCTTTCTTTCCTAAATTTTATATTTGATACCTTTCCCCCCACCACCATTACAAAGAATTGCCTCTTTTTTTTTTTTTTTTTTTTTTTTTTGGTCACTTAAGCTATAAACTTGCCGTTGAAAATCAATCCCTGAGGCTTTCTTGCTCCAGTCCACAAGATCTGATGAATTTCATCCATTTTCTGGGTGTTCCTCCTCAAATTAGTATGGCAGGTATGGTATTTGTGAGAATATTCTTGGACTCTCTGCCAGTTAGGCTTGAACCCCAGTTACATGGTAAATACTTTGGAAATATGGGACATCTCTTCATTATCAACCAATATTATGTTCTCGTTATGGCCTCAGTGACTAACTGCAGGCATGTCTTCAAACGTGCCCATGATCATTTTTAATCCCAAGAAAACCTTACCTTATCTAATTTACTTAGAAAAGAGGCTGGTGTTCATTCAAACACATTACCAATGATGAAGCTCATAGATGTTGGCGTTATCTACCTAGAAAAGAGAGAAGGAGGGAGGCTTTAAAATGAAAAAGAACTCCTCTTTTCTTTTCTTTCTCTTCTTTTCTTGTTGAAACTATGAGAGGCATTTTAGGGAGAGTGACTTTAAATATCAACTTAGCCCTTCCTGCTGAATTAGGAAATCCTGAAAGGAGAGAGGATTGGCCTGTCAGGGGGACAGAAGTTTAAATTCAGCGAGAATAGAGTAGAGTTTTTGGAGAGAGTAACTCTAGTTCTAATAGGATTTTATTCCAAGGATTTGAATATTTGAAAGACTGAGACTAGACACCTACATCCACAAAGAGAAGCTGCCAATTACCTGTGAGTTGAGCAGTTAGTTATCTGCTGAATTTAGCCAATTTGGGGGGAAAAAAATCCAGCCTCAAACTCCTACTTTCCCCCTCAATAGATTAGTTTTATCTGAAATATCTGGCTAACTGATTCAGGGCTGCACTTCACTTTGCCTGTGTGGACAGAGGTTGAGTGTCGCGTTCTGATCCACTTCTCAGTGGTAGGGCAGGGCGTCATTTATCTAAGAGTTTCTCAGAGTGACATTATAGTTCAGTGAATGAATATAGAATTAGACTAACTTGCACATCCAAGCAATGTTTGATTACTTAAAAAGTAGAGGTAAAAGCCTGGCATGGATTAGCCTAAACCACAGGCATTTGACAGAGAATCAAATTAGGCACTGACTCAACTGTTATGAAAATTTCCACTTAAAAGGAGAGTTGGGTTGAATATATTTGTGCGCCAGCTCTGACACTTCTGTAAATGATTTTAACATCTCAAAGCCCAGATGAAAGTATTCTAATTGCTGAGAAATAGAAATATCACCACCAAACATAAGAGGACCCTTTTATTCTTCTTAGTAGTAGAGAAATAGGTCCAAACTTTTCAAAGTGTTGATGAGGCGAATGCAAGACCATAAATCTGACTCCTCTCTTCTTGCTTCCTTTGCTTAGCCCAGACGTGATTCAAATTACACAACAGTAAAATAGCTAAAGGAGTATTAACAAAACCAAGAGGCAGCAAACTGAGGCAAGAAATAAACCAGATAATTTGTTTCTGAAAACAACAACAACAACAACAAAACAGAAATTCTTCAAGAAGTTTGGGAGAAAAAAATCATGACATGTAAGGGGCCAAAACAATGTCCAAATCTTCAAAGAGTCACATTTTTAACACTGAGCTAGCCTATAATTTCCCCCATGAAATTCAATAATATACAGGAAGGCTTTCAAAGCCTTTAATAATTCCATAAGTGCAGGATTCAAATAATTTATAAAGCAATGGGATTCATTTTCAAGGCTAGCCATTTATACCGACAACCACAAAAAGACATGGCAGTTGTTTCGCGCTTCGAAGGCCTTGCTTTGTTTAGACTACACTGACCCATAAGATCTTTTATGGTGTGGATGTTAAAACGGTGAGTTGGCTTACTCGAGGCCAGACTACACTCTAAAATGATGACTCTAGCAGATAGTCAAACGTCTGCCTCAGAAAATTAAAAATTATAAATTGCTGTAGAACTCTGGTATGCAAACAGCTAGAGAACCAGCTAGTAAAGAGAAAGACACATACTACTCAACGACAAAGTTAATCTCACCTCAAACCAGCCAAGCTGCATTAGATAAATGTCTGCCAGACTACACATTTAGCTGGGGGCTACGAACATCATGTTATTTCCAGGAAAAAACCTGAACAGTGTATTCTAACACCCCACCCCATCCCCACATTAACCATAAAAAATATCAAAGAGATTATACACAGTCTGTTGTCTGGCAAGACCCGGCAAATTCTCCCCACTTTCAAGTATAAGCAAAGCAAACAACAAACTAGATAGTGATTATGTATTTAAAAAAAAAAATCTATAACCTGGAAGGAATGAAAAATTGGTCTAATGAGTTAGAAGGAATGACACCTATAAAAATCATTTTTTCAATAAAGAAGAAAAATGAAAAATGCATCAATTTTAGAATGCATTACTTTGTGTTCTCAATAAAACATAAGAAAACATAAACTTTATCAAACAAGATAAGATGAAAGAGAGCTTTATTAAAAGATAAAGTATAAAGCAAACCAGCTGCATTAGGAATGAAGACTGTCGCATGATTTGAGTTTTCCTTCACTTCTATCGTTCGCATCAAAAAAATTGAAAAATAAAAAGATAAAAACAATAATCTCCCTCCTTATAAAACCAAGACATAGTCAAAACCCCAGGCCTCAGTTTATGAAAACTAGCTGCCAAATACCTTGAATTTAGGTTGAAATTAAAGAAGAGCCCCGAGAACATGCGCAAAATTCGATGGTTCTCCTCTAGGATGCAGTGTTTCTTAAAGGTTCTGGATGCCGAATCAGCAAAAGTCCTAAGCAGCTCTGTCATAGTTAGAATAGTTACATCTGAAAGTGTGGGCAATACACAAGGTGGTCTAAACAATGCTTTCCATACATTTTTATGAAAGAGTGGCTAAATGAAGTATTAGAAATAACTATATACAGTGGTTAAAAAGAATGTAGCAGATTTATGTATGTCAAGGTTACATTACGCTAATATGTACACTTAGTACTATATGAAAACTTTACCAAGTGCAAGTATTATTTTATCTTGTTAAATATTAATTATTTTTTAATTTTTTAATGTTTATTTTTGAGAGAGAGACAGAGCATGACCGGGGGAGGGGCAGAGAGAGAGAGAGAGAGAGAGAGAGAGACACACACAGAATCCGAAGCAGGCTTCAGTTTCTGAGCCATCAGCACAGAGCCCCACACGGGGCTCGAACTCACAAACCATGAGATCATGACCTGAGCTGAAGTGGACGCTTAACCACCTGAGCCACCCAGGCTCCCCTAATTAACTTTTTTTTTTTTTTAATGTGCAGTCTGAGGTGAAGCAAACCCTAGGGGAAAGCCTTCGGATGAGCCATCTTTGAAAGAAGCAGATGGAGAGAATGTCAAAGTAACCAAGTTATCAACTTGGGGACAGCATGAAAATGAAAGAAATACCTGCTAAATTGTGACATAAAGTGCAGTAACATTACAAGATTTCATTACGAATCACATATACATATACCTTCTATTCTGATGAAGAATAGAAATCTGTCATGTAACACAAGAAGTGACATGCAAAATATTTTTAAAAACTGTGTGACTCATATACCAATCAATTGGAACAAATCCTGGCCAATCAGAACTGAAGGAAATACATGAGATCTACATATTGGAATAGAGGGGGCAAAATTATTTCCATATGCCAATAATATGATTATGTACACAGAAACTCTAAGAGAATCAACTAAAAAAAAACAAGTAAAGCATAATAGTAACTCAGCAAGGTTAGTTATACAAAGATCAATAACTTTCCCATTCACAAATGAGTTGGAAGATATAAAGAAAGGAAATATCACAGTTTAAGAAGTAACAAAAAAAAAAAAAGAAAAAAAGTCAAAGTGACTAGAGATACAATATAACAGTAAATACATATGACTTGTTTGGAAAAAAAATAATTTAAACTGTTAAAGGACATAAAATAGGGAGAAACCAGAAAGATAAAACCTGTTTTTATTTTATTTATTTATTTATTTATTTATTTATTTATTATTTTAGAAAGAGAGAGAGAGGGCTTTTGAGCATAGGAGAGGGGCAGAGGGAGAGCGAGAGAGAGAAAGAGAGAGAATCTTAAGCAGACTCCATGCTTAGCATGGACCCCTATGCAGGGCTTGATCCCACGACCCTGGGATTACGACCTGAGCGGAAATCAAGAGTCGGACGTTCAACTGACTGAACCACCCAGGTGCCCCAAACCTGTTTTTAAATAGATGAATTAATACTGTATAAATGAAATTCTCCATAAATGAACCTATAAATCAAATGTAATTTCAATGTAAATATCAATGTGATTATTGGAGAGAAAAGAGATGCCTGATAGCAAACATGAAAATTGTGTGTGGGTGGAGGGTGGAGAATCTAAGTAGAACATTCATACAAAATAATAAAACAAAATGTATTTTAAAGCTATAAAACCTATAAACTGATGCTTATGCAGAAATATATAGCATATCAATTGAAGAGAACAGAGAGTTTAGAAGTATGAAAAATGCATTATTCAATATTAGTTTATAATTATTGACATTTTAAACCAAGACATTGGGAAAAGTGATTATTTAATAAAATGATGTTAGAATGTCCATTTTATGTTATAAAAACATAAGCTAAATCTATGTCTAGCTCTCTATACTAAAATAAATTTCAGATGGATTCAAGTTATACAAACAAGTAAAAAGAGGGAACTGTAACAGTAATAGAACAAGATATCTATTTAAAAAAAATAATATTGGAATGAGGCTGCTTTAAGCAGACCATAAAACTTAAAAAACATTAAAATTACTGTGTTTATTTCATGAAAAAATTAATATAATTATCTCCTTCAAATTAATGAACATAATGGGAAAAATAATAAGAAAAAAGGTGAACATAATGAACATGAACAAATAACAATGGATTCGAAACTCATGAAAATTACTCAAACTCTTCTTCTTAGAACTAAGGAAATGGGTATTAAAACCCCTTAGATAATGTTTTCCAAATTCAATTCAAGGAAAGACAATTAGTTTGATAACATACAATGTGGGCGAGTAACAGGGATAAAAGGCTTATTCGAAGACCATTGCCAGAAACAAAAACTGTCATAAACTCATTGGTGGGCACTTGGCACCTTCTATACAAATTTAACATACACACTCGTTTTTCAGCCATCAATTCACTTCTAGAAATCATTTTATAGGTACCACCTACAGAAATGGAAAAACTTACGTACGAGGATGTTTATTGTAACACTGTCTACAATAACAAAAGGCAAGACACAATTCAATGTCCATTTCGAGGGAATGGCTCAAGAAGATATTATAAATAACTATAAATTAGTAGTATACAGTAGTTTTGAAAAGAATGTGACAGAGTTATATATGTCAAGCTTATATTACATTAATATAATATGCCCTTATCACTGTATGAAAATTTTACCGTGTGCAAGTATCATTTCTATTTTTTAAAAAATATTAATTAAAAGTTTATTAAAATATTAATCTAAAAGTATCGAAGGAAAAATAGTTACGCTACATAAAAACATATCCAGGGAATAAAGGATATAATGGTAAAAGTAACATTCACATACAGCACAGAAGGGCAAAGAAGTAGGTCAAAGAGATGAATATAAAAAGGGCAGTAACAGAAACACACTCAGTGGTTACATGTTGTCCATTAATCAAGGCAGGAGCAGCGAAGGGACACACACAAATAGAATATAATGTTAGAAACCATAGTTCATTATTTCATCAAATTTGGGCTACCACTGATTCTAAAATATACCACTATTTTCAGGTGGGGTATGACAGAAGAAATGCTGCCCGTTGAACTATGACATAAAATGATTTTCTGGGGCGCCTGGGTGGCTCAGTCGGTTAAGCATCCGATTCTTGATTTCGGCTCAGGTCATGATCTCATGGTTTGTGAGTTCAAATCCCACATCGGCTTCAGCACTGACAGTGGAAAGCCTGCTTGGGATTCTCTCTCTCCCTCTGTCTCTTTGCCCCTCACTTGCTCTCTCTCTGTCTCTAAATAAATAAATAAATAAACAAACAAACAAACTTAAAAAGAATTTAAAAAATACTTTCTAATCATTGATTGTGATGTGTATCCTAATTTCAGAGACATTAAATGGAAAAAAAGTGCATCTTATAATTGATGGAATACTGTATATGAAAAATAGCAAATACCTAGAAATATCTTGGCAGCAATTTTGAATTTCAATGGTAAATACAAAATCCTCTCAGCAATTAGGCAAGAAAAAAATTACAAGGAAATAAAAATTAGACCAGCCTTAGCTTTCTTCTCATTATTGAGTGCCAGAAAACATTGAACTAATTTTGAGAGTTTTGAGTAGGAGAAGATGAGATCCAAGAATTCCATGGTCTGCCAAGTTATTTTTTTTTTCACGTAAAAAGGCAATGAAAAATATTCTCAGATAGAGGGCTTGGAAAATATATTATTATATTCCAGGAAAACCTACTCAAAAAACACACTCCTGATGATCACGCAATGACTCAAAGGAGAAGCGCAAGCCAGAGCATAAAGGACTAAGTTAATGTTTAATTTCACTAAATCAGAGTTAAATTTATAAATATATTAAACAAAATCAAATGTAAAATAAATAATATTGAAGGATTTCATATATAATGGCAGAAATAGTAATTTAATAATTAGTAATCATTTCAAAATAATCTGAACCTCTTCCTTCCAATTATATCAGCAACATGAGAAAGTGTTGGAGAAGTAGGAAAAAACAAGCCACATTTACTATGTTCAGTAAAGAAAATGATCTTTTATCACTTGTTTCACAGTTTTTAAAATTAATTTTTATACTTAAAATTATAAAGTAGGAGGGGCGCCTGGGTGGTGCAGTCGGTTAAGCCTCCGACTTCAGCCAGGTCACGATCTCGCGGTCCGTGAGTTCGAGCCCCGCGTCGGGCTCTGGGCTGATGGCTCGGAGCCTGGAGCCTGTTTCCGATTCTGTGTCTCCCTCTCTCTCTGCCCCTCCCCCGTTCATGCTCTGTGTCTGTCCCAAAAATAAATAAACGTTGAAAAAAAAATTAAAAAAAATTATAAAGTAGGAAACGAATTGACCCACAATGTCATCCCCTAAAATCTAACTGTTGATAATTAAAAATAAATAAATTAAATAATAAATGCCCATAGTTTTAAATTTTTAGACAATAGATGAAAAATAAAGCTTATTTTCTGGCCCTAGACACACACACGCATGTTCTCTCTCTCTCTCTCTCTCTCAAAAAAAAAAAAAATATTTAAACTAAGGTGATCATGCTATGTATGGCAGAGAATTATCTATATTAGTACATTCAGATTATACTGTTCAAAATTATTTCTGCTTACTGAGTGTCGGTGTCCCTCCTTCAGATAACACATTTGTTTTTTTTCCAATATACAACCAATTCCATGTGGCTTTGGAGGGCAGGGGAGTTGGCCTTCCATGTTTTAAGAATGAACACAAAACACGAAAAGGGCAACAACTTTCCTTCAGACTGCTGAAGGAGAGATTTCCCCCTCACCTGAGGTTGTAAGCAATTACCACGCAAAGAAGCCTCAAGATGCTTGGTCATCTTTTCGGCCATTTGTCAAGACCTTCCCTATATTATTTAAAGTGGATAACTGCTATAACAAATAGATCCACAAATGGATAATGGCTCAAACACAGAAGTTTTTGCTTTTGTTTTTGTTTTATTGCTCACGCGAAGGCTGAAGATGGTTCCAGTTCAGAGGGGGCTGGTGGGAGAAGTGTGATCCAAATAGCAATTCAGGGACTCAGATTGTCAGAGGTCCTGCCGTCTTCAGCAACAGGCTTTCAAGGATACCTCGGCACAAAGGATTATGTTACAAGGTTTGGGGGATGTAGGCTTAGAAGTGGTTCACACCCCTTCCACGCACATTCTATGGACTAGAATTCAGTCACATGACCACACCACCCTGTGGGGAAGGGTGGGAAACAGAGTCCATCTGTGTAATAGGAAGAAGAGGAAATGAGTTTTGGTGAGCAGCTAACAGTTTCTGGCCACAGTTTTCCAGTGGACAGGCATGACATCCGGATAAAGTCTCGGATCCCTTGGTGATGCACAGGTCTTTGCATCAGGTTCAGATGTGGTTCCTCAAGGTCAGGTAACCCCTAACCCCAACCCAATATTTAACGGCAAAGCAAAAATAAGATAACTGGAATAGTCTGTATACTTTGTTGTGCGTCTTGGCTCTGCTTTAACTTCTCCAAATTTATTCGATGTCCTTTGTTTCCGTAGTCAATATTCTCTCCCACCCATTCCTAAGAGATTATCCTTGAGTTTTAAATCATTTTCCCAGTTCCATTCAGAGGCCTGAAGCCAAGAACTCACTATTTCAAGAATTTTTAAATGAGCAATATTAAATACTTATGTATTTTGGCCCATATACTAAGAACTTACAGCAGGAACCTCCTGGGACCTCTTAATACAGCTCTCCCTATATTTTCCTTTTCTTTCAGAGATCTTTATATCATTTATGTTAGCTCTTGACTACCAGTCCTGCCAAGCCTCTTTTTTAGAGAAGGAGAATGAATTCTGCGGGATTATGTATATTTTCCCTCAATACTGCATTTCCTCCTGGTCAAGAGAAACCTTAGGGAATTCCTAAATGTGTCCTTCCACTATGATCTTTTGCAATAGGTAATGGTTTTGTAAAAACTGACAAATAATTTTCCCGCTACTCTTCCAAGTTCTTGGCTGGGACCCCCTGTAATAAAGGAAAGATTAACAAAAGAAAAATAAACAGAAGTTTATTAACATGTATACCTCATGTATACATGGGAGAGACCCAAGAAAATAAACTCCCCAAAATGGACCAAGCCTGTGCTTTCAATACCATCCTCAGCTAAAAACAAAAGAAAGATGTTGGGGTGGGAGGGAGGCAATTCATGAGAGGTGAGAAAAGGAAATGGTAGAGAGGAAATGCCATGTAACTAATTATTAATAACATGAAAAAAGACATAATGCCATGGCTATTGCATGATCCCAATTGTGAAGCCATATTAAAGCCTGGAATGAAATAAAACTACATGATTATCTCTTAGTTTTAGGATTATTGATGATTATTTTATGATCTTTTACTGTACTATGTTCCTCAAGTTTTCTATACTCTATAACAAAAATATTCAAAAACTAAAAATAAATAAATGCCAGGTATTTTTCAGTACTCTCTGGTTTAAGTAAGTTATCATTATTTGATTGATTCTGCATAGAGGAAAAAAAATGAAATAAGATAATCAGTTCATCTGTGGATAGGCTGTGTTGTTTCTAGTACCCAGAGGACTTTCATGAGCTCAGTTTACACTTGTGTTATGGGGAAAGGAAAGGGAAAGAAAACTCAGCGTGCGAACAGTGTGAGGCATGTTCAAATCCATTGCTCACAGCAGGGAAAAACAATTGCTTCCTCTCCTGTTTCCAGTGACCTAGCGTGTGCGCGGATCACAGTGTCAGAAAAAGTATCCAAAATTGCCTTCAACATGGCTTCCCTCTGTTATTTTTACATTAGTAAATGCCTGGTCCAAAGGACCCTCTGAGAAACCTCAAGGCCTTGTACTTCCCTGGTTCTCTTGGGCCAAAAAGTCTTCAAATAGACATCTGCTTATTTTATGAGACAGACAGGTTCATAAGAGGAGTCAAGGACCCCTACGACTACCCTGTGCCCTAAGAATGATTGCATCATTAATTTTCTAAGGACATTACTAAACTCTTTAAAATAATTCTCTGTGATTTTAGACCCCTGTAGACCAGGAGAACTCTTTTGTAAAGGCATATTATTTCTTTGCAAAGAAAAATAATTTGCATATTATTCTTCCCGGATTGCTTGTTTACTGCTTCTATCAACCTCAATCATGAAAGCTTTCAGTGTAGGTGCTGAGAACAAAGATGAAAATAGATGAATTTAAATGTTTGTTTATAAAGATGTTCGAAGGGATTAATTTTTATCTGGCCATTTCAATAGGATTAAAGGGATTACCTCGAATAATAAAGGCACATTATAAATACCTATGTTGTCTCTAATTAATAGGTTCTGATATGAATATAAGATATGTCAAATTATTACAGAATAGCCTATGATTACATTATTTTTAAATAATGTAAAGGAAACTCATGAGTCATTAGTAAAAAGATGACTTTGGAATAAGGCAAACTCATTCAGCGAATATAATGCTTTGTGAGACACATTTCCTATTTATACATACAGTTAATAACATCTATTATGCAGTCTTAGTCCTGGAAGCCTGTGTTTGTTGAGAGAAATACTTTAAAACAGAAGCTTAATTACATAGTGTTCCTGCTTCTCTGGCAACATCAAAAGGGAGAGAGTCATTGTGCTTTAATGAACATTTTGAAAGGGGAAAATAAGTTCTCAAGTTGAGAACTAGGAAGAAAATGGGAGATTATAATTTAGTTTTTCAGCATATGACAACGAAAGCTGTGCGGGGAGAAAACACTCTACAAAAGCCCTGCGGTTTCTGTCCCAGGGTTTTGTCCCTGAGAATGACTCAGGCACATTCTAAATGGAAATATTTATTTTCAAGGGAAAGAGTCTCCTTCGGCTCTCTTCAGCCAGATTTCTCCTGAAACACCGTAACTGTCACATGTTGAAGAAAATTACTGAAGAAAATTAGTGACCCATGCCAAGGAACCAATAGGTGACAATAGCTTTTGCAAATGGTTTTAACTCGATTCATGGTTCTGATAAAAAAAAGAATCCACAAGTTACTGTTATAAAGTGATTATCAGTTTGTGCATATTGATAGCAAGAGATATACACCTGGTATTTCCTGATTTACCGTGGAGTTCTTACAAGTGGACAGATAAGTTTTATCTTCTGGTACAATGCATTTTATAAGGCACAGAGATGTTAGACACCATTAAATGCTCTCATTTAGTAAAACAGGAGCGAAGATGCACTAAGCCCATAAATGACAGCCGAACTCTAATCTCTAGGCGCTGGATCCATCAGTACTTCACTAACTAGTATAATTTATCTAACAAAGAAAATCAACAGAGTTTTGAAAGGTGGAGTATTTATCTTAAGGACCGTTTGCCAGAACTTACCAGAACTGTGTTCAAGTCCAACCTCAGGCAAACCTAAGTACAAAACCAAAATTGGTCTTTGGTTCCCTCGTGCGTGGGAACATGTTCCCCCATGCATGGTTGCTAGTCCCATCAGGAGCCTCTGTCTCAAGACACAGCACTCTTGGGCCACGACCACACCTGTCAGCACCTCTCCTCCCTCCATTCCTCTTTGTTTTAATCATTTAATTTGCACAGCACTGTTGATAATCAGTTACATGCTACCTTAGTGAAGAGTTATTATCCTTTTAAACTTGGAAATCTTGAAAGCGCGGTATCGTATCTCAAAGGATGAATCCTTCGTTACCTCCCTCCTCTTTTCATTCTTTTTGTTTTTTAACCAAGGATGAGACTGAAATAGTCTACTAACTTCTGTCACATCCCGAACACTTCTATTATAAACACATCATATATGCAAGAAAACCAGGAGACTATTTTTTGCTTCTTACGTTTAAATGTGGAAAAATCTTCAGCAATTGACAATGTCTGCAGTTACTTTGATGACATTACATTTATGAGAACATTCTACAGACCAACTACGCCAATACCTGCCCCCAAATCTCTCATCAGCAGCTTTCTGACTGCGCCTCATAGGACAAAATACCTAAAACAAAATGAGAACAACAGGCTCATGTTCTTCCTTTCTTGCCACATTTGCCTAATACTTCTTCCTCTTTAGCACATATTGACTTATATATTTCCCCTAAAGTGACCACACCTCTGTCCTCCCAGGATGGGACTCTTGAAGGCACTGATTAAAACAGAATGCAAGATAGAACACGACTCTAACAGTCACTGTGGTTCTGGACTCCTAGTACTGTTTTCATATGTGACACTATATGTGAAGACCCCCAAATATACCTCAGTTATTGCTGCAGAAGTCAAAAGGAAAACTAGATCATCATTTAACACTATGGCATTCAATTTTGAATTTTACATCTTGGGCTCTCGTGGTTGCCTTATTTAAAGCCCTTCTCTTTGCCAACACTTCTTTTGAACTCTGAGAGACGCATCCATCATGATATGAGATTGGATCTGTAGCTCGAGGTACTGGAATAATAATCAGAGGTGTATATATAAACTGAAAGCCTCTGCATTTCTCCAAACCATCCCCTGTTGTAGGAATGCTAAAATAATGCTAATGCAAGAAAAGATATTCCAGTGTCATTTTAGATTTCAGGCATTGCACATTTGTACCCATGATTATGTCAAAATATACACATAGGCATCATTTGAGAGAGAATTTATTATAAAAGAAAATATAAAAAAAACCAAAGCTAGACTGACCTTGCTTTATTTATTTATTTTTTAAATCAGTGCTTGAACTGGAGTTGAATAAATTTGTCCAGCTTAACATGAAATTGTGTTGGTTTGAGAATAAAAAATAAAACTGGTAAACCTATTCATGTGGAGTAAAAGAACAAGAACAGAAAAGAAACATAAAACATTTCCCTTCTAGCATAATATATATATATATATGTATATATATATATATATATATTTAATCATATACATGTTTTTTAAATAAATCTACTTTTAAATAATATTATGTTTGATGTAAAAAAAAAAAGAATCAAAAGCTTCAGAAGCAAGGAGATTCATGCTAAATAGTAAGAAGATCTGACTGAGGGAAAAGAAGAAAAATATAAGAATGCTGATTTTTGTGAAGGATTTCAGGTCTGGGGGTCAGATACACCTAGACACAAATGCAAGAGACAAGAATTAATGAAGGTTTACCTTTCATGTTTTCATAACCTTGTGAATTTTACTTTCTCCCCTTATATTTGGACTCTCTGAGCGCCTAGGAAAGAAGTTAATTATCTTGAGAGATATACCAAATCATTTATTTTTAAACAAATAAAATTCCATTGATTCCGGTTTTGTTTCCTGGATCCAGTGACCCCTAGGACTAAGGTAGCATTTCTACTTAGCTTGTTCTTGGCTTTGGAATACAGTATTCAATGAAGTCAGTGCTCCCAGTTTCCTACCATGCAAACTGAATAAGATATGTATAAATTGATTCTCTTCTGCTACTTTTTATTACTTTTAAGGTCTGTTTCTTTACCATCACTAATAGATGCTCTTCGGACCAGACTTCTAGAGGTGTGGCATAAAGCTAAACGAATATGAAAGTTCAAAAATGGCTATGAAATTAATTACAAAAACTCACTAATTCCATGAAAGGACTTTCAGTTATTTAACCCATAGCCTTTCTTTAGAGCGTATTGGTGAAACATTATTTATGGTCAAGATGAGACACAACCTCTGAGTCTTCATCTATTTCTAAATCGTCCTCTCAGGCATATATCTGAGATTTAAAGGCTCACCATCTATAAGCTGAAAGTTCATTAAGCAAAACTGAGTTGAAAGTGGGAGGGAAATCCTCTAGTTTTCTCCACATTAGGTCCTCTTTAAGCTCAGCAGGACTTCTTCCTTTTCAGAAGCCAAAACAAAACAAAAGCAAAAACAGAAACCCAACAGGTACAAAGATCTGATTGTAGTTTCCAAGTTTCAGCCTGGTGGGAATTTTTAGCCTCAACTCATAAATTCAAAAAATAGGAGTTTAGAAGAGAAACAGTGACAGAAGCTTAATTATGGCACTGCAAAGGACAATGCTACAATAAAAAGTAACGCTCCCTGAGATGACATGTTTAATCGTTGAGTGAAATGTGGCCTAATAACTCAAACAGAGAGTAGTATGATGAGTCAGGTCCCGACCTGCAGCACACGTTTTGTGCCCTTTATGACATTCACTGTCACCTTCAACTCCTTCCTTTTTGACTAAGCCTCCCCTCACTCTGGACCAACTGGAAAAGAAAGATCATAAAGAACCAAGCAATGGCAAGTTACTTTTTGGCAAAAGCTGTTTTCCAACATGTGTATCAAAGAATCATAAAAGCTGGAAAGGACCAAGAGGGGCTATCTGGTCCAATCTCTCTGTCTACTGCAGATAAAGCCTAAATCATCAAAGACAGAGTAGGAAGGTAGCTCAATGTTCCCCCAGCAAAGGAGGGAGAATTCATACCCATCCTTAAAAATGCTAGCTTTAAAGTCAAAACAATTGTTATGTGAAACCCAAGTCTTATTTGCAACCAGCCTGACCCCCTGAGCCTCCTACCATTCTCTGTAAATATGAAATGCTCTCAATAAACCTACTTTGATTAATTCTATTTTTTTTAATTTTTTTAACGTTTATTTATTTTTGAGACAGAGAGAGACAGAGCATGAACAGGGGAGGGGCAGAGAGAGAGGGAGACACAGAATCTGAAACAGGCTCCAGGCTCTGAGCCGTCAGCACAGAGCCCGACGCGGGGCTCGAACTCACGGACCGTGAGATCATGACCTGAGCCGAAGTCAGACGCTTAACTGACCGAGCCACCCAGGTGCCCCTCAATAAACCTACTTTGAACACTTGGAGGGCTTTATGGAGCCAATCCTTAACTTTCCCTATTTGTCAAATAATTTCAAGCGTTTTAATACTTCTTGCACAGTGAAAGGTCAATTTCCTCAACTTTTTGTTTTGGCTTGTTTTTATTTTTTCCTGGAATCTCCTTGGTATTTCCACATTTCTCTGACTTATAAATTCATCATTATGACCCAACCATCAAACACGGTGTCTATCCAGAGTAGGCATCTAGTAATTGTTTTGAATGAGAGAATAAACGTCAGGGACTGCACAGGAGATGCTCAAATATAAATTAAACGGCAAGCCATGTAAACAACAAGACAAAGTCTTTTTGCATTCCAAACAGCCATCCTGAACCACTCCAATTTCCTTCATTTAAATCTTATCTAAAATACAATTAATTCACTGTCTTTTTTGGTTTAAATGTTACACTGATACATGCAAACTATGCATCTGTTTGGCAGCAGTGTTATGACACAAAGAAATCACATTTTATACTCAACAAAGCAATATTTTCAGAAAGCATACAAATTAGCAATGGTCATTGTTTTACTCACAGGAAAACAAAGCTGAACAGATGCAAAGCAATGCACTCATAGATGGACATGGTATGCATCCCGGTCTCACTCGAATCTAGGTCCTAGGACCCTGAATATGTGTAGCAGCTTGCCAGGACTCCAAAGTCATTGGCCAGCTGTTAACCTCCAGGCACCAATTGTTACCAGATGCAAGAAATTCCTGCAAGATAAGACGTAAGCCACCATTTTTAAAATTCCCAATGGAAAAGGAACTGCTAAGAGGAAACAGGGAACAGAAAGGCATTCAGGGACCCACACTGAACTGAGACCTGCTCCTGATTATTGTTTCCCCATTTCCTTCCCCAAAATAAAAAGAGATTCCTGGATTGGATTTCTATTATGTTGAAAAGGAAAAACTTCTCTCTGAGCCCACAATGAGCTTTCGAAGTGTGAACCTAAACCAACCCATCCCCTCAGGCTGCTTCCAGAAAGGGAATATGCCCATGCTCTCAACAGAAGCAGCTGTCCCCTGGCAAGCACTTGGGAATAAGATATTAAGGTCATCTACATTGTGTCACCTATGAATGCAACTTACAAATGAAAGACACAGCATCTCTTTCCTTTCTGAATCTGACACATGGAATAATTCAGGCAGGAAAAACTAAGACGATAAACCTCAGTCAGTTGACTATATGACTACACATATCAACATGGCCTTGAGCCTGATTTTACAATTCAGAGTGTTGGTTTTGATGTTCATGTGTCTCATACAGGGTTTTATTTGGATATGCTTTTATGTAATATCTTTTGAATTTCCATTTGCATTCTTTTTTTGGAAACAGTGAAAGCACAGTTTATTTTCAACCAAACATTGACACTTGGAAAGAAGGAAGGGAGGAAGGAAGGAAGGAAGGAAGGAAGGAAGGAAGGAAGGAAGGAAGGAAAAGGAAAGGAAAGAAGAAAGAAAGAAAGAAAGAAAGAAAGAAAGAAAGAAAGAAAGAAAGAAGAAATCTTTTTAAAATTTATAAAAATTAGAGAAACTATAAGTAGTCTTCTGCTGGATTCTCTGATACAGTCAAATGTTCTGAATGGAACAAATTGAAGGATGTTTAAAATATTCAAATGCAGATAGATATCTAGGGAGGAAACTAGAGCTTTCATAATTACTATAAACTAGAACTGGGATAAGATATGCCAGCTATTACCAAGGTGGTCAACTTTCCAAGTTAGATATAGAGATAGGTGTAGAAACAGACAGACATATGTATACATATACATCTGTGCTTATGTATGAAACCCTTACGGAAGGAGTATATCAAACAAGGCTTGCACACAAAATACTGGATTCCTCTCTGGTCATGAAAATTCCAAATTTTGTGGATTTTTTTCATGCTTTGTATATGAAACTTAAGATGGCATGTGGTAGATTTATTGTGATATAATAGTACATTCTGAGATAGAATAGGAAATCATTCCATTTTGATCTCAGGTCTACCAACTTTATGTCTATAGATAAGAATAGAGCCTTTGCATCAGAGAATTGTGTAAGTGGTACTTGATTAATATATTTTACCTTTCTCTGTCATTATCCTATTTTTCCTTTCTCTGGCATAAATATTAATGATCATTTGAGAACAAAAGCTACCTTCACAAATAAATACCATGCAAGAGTAACGATGTAGTTTAATCGGAAGCATACACAGTACTAAAAAACCTTACATTAAATGAAGAGTTGCCTGTACTACCTGACTTGATTATAGCAATGCGAGAATCCTTGGGATCAAACATGAAATCTGAGTTGGCTGTTGATAACATCATGTCTAGAAGCTTGAACTTGGATGACATTTTGTAGATGAGCCACCTGCCATTCATGCTTCCCAACACCCTTGTTCAAACTTGCTTCAAAGAATTTCATACACTTTAATCCTTAAAACCTTGAAAAATGATCAGTGTGCCACAGGCATTAAACCTGTAAACTTTTTTTAACCTCTCCTTTAAATACCCGAAATCTTAGTCTGATTCTGGCAAGTGACCTGGGTAAAAATTTTAACGTCCATTTAATGCACACACATTTTTGTGTTCCATAGCTGGTGCTTGCTCACTGTTGGTACATGACAAACGCATCTGGGGGAAGAGTTTTGAAAACAATTCGACAGCATGAAAGGTTCCAACAATAAAACAGAACTCTTTACATTGCAAAGCCAAACAAATAACTCGGGCAAGTGTAACTGAATAAATCCCGAGCTTCGGTGCAGATGGCTGTTTTTACTGTCTACGCCGCAATCCGCTGAAGGTTCTTTAGTTCCAGTGTGTGAGTGTGTGTGTGTGTGTGTGCGCGCGCGCGCGTGTGTGTGTGTGCGTGTGTGTGTGCATAGGGGCTTTTTTTATATGAGATTTGGCATATTGCATGTGGCAGGCTGTTGAAAAATGAATAAAGACAGGAGAAAAAAGGCAATGTACATCCCACTGGTAATGAAGGCAAGCCAGGTTGCTGACTGCCCATGTGCCAATTCTCCAGCATTGCCCACGGGCTCCCAAGATCATTTCTTTGCCCCCAGATTTTCATGTTGAATTATCACTCACAATCTCTAAATGAACATGCCTCTTATTTTATTTAAGACACATTGGGCACTTGTATTTGACTTCCTGCTAGGCAATACACTATTTAGCGAACGCTGCATACACAAATGGGAAGAAGTGAAGAATGGCCATATAAGCATAATTTCAGATTTTTTTTTTCTATTTTTGCAAAAAGATATCTTTGCCCTGAGCCTTCAAGAGGCAGACATCAAGTGAAAAGCATTTGTTCTGTGCTGACTTTGCCCGAGAAACTCTGACCACAGAGGTCTACAAGGATTCATCAGGACCTTTAGGCTATGGCCTTATGGCTTTGGCCTGAGGCAAAGCTGGGGGCGAAGAACTTTTCCTGTGGGGGGTAAAGAATAAAGCCAGAACTCCTCATGCCTGGATTCCTACAGTTGCTCTCACTGGTGCCCAGAAACCTCTCCCTCGAAGAGATTGTCTGTCTGTTCCTGTGCTGCTGTTAAAATAGAAACGAGCCACATCATAACTTATTTGTGACCTACTTAGGAGAAATTCAGATTTGTCTACAATGGCTAAAAGGAATGCAGTCTGAGACGAAGTCACATGGTTTTTCTCAATACAATGGCCAAAAGGGATATGGGTTAAGATAAACAAAAATACTTTTTTTTCTTAATAGGTGAATGTCACACTTGGTTCAAATGACCACCTCTCACTTTGCGTGCTCATGTTTTTAAACGTTATTTTAAACGTTTGGTCACAAGGCAGTGCTTTGTATAATACAGTAATATTTTTTTAAATGAATGATCTGCATATGTAGACAATAAAGTCCCATTTCTTTTTACTTCGTTAGTTCCATCAAGAACTGCAAAGAGAATTTGCCAGGCTGCTTATTTGTTAAGTGCTTCTTGACTCATCTCTGACCCAAAGGATGCTCTTGTCAGAATCTAGGCCCATCAATAATTAATGTTGTTTTTCAACTTTTGATCTCCAGCGGCAACATTTCTTTTTAGGCTCCAATTATGCCTCTAACCACCTGCAAAATAGAGGGAGAGGGCACCTGATGAAGTTCCAGAAAATGCTGTGAGTTATGGAAGTACTGACAGCACTCTGTTTCCTAGGCTGTTTTGGTCTTTCTGTGTTTCTGCCCCCTGACTTCCCTTGCTCTATTCCCTAAGAGACCAGTGGCTTTCATAAAAGTGGCGTGAGAGGATGGAAGCATTTAACACAATGACCTCTCAAAGATGATCCTTTTCAGTAAAATTATGTGCTCCATTTCCAAGTCCACTTTTTGGAGGGAAAAACAAATTCCTCGAAAGCAGTAGCGGAGAAACGGTCTATTGCCACTGCAAACAGACCAACTGAAGATAGCGTCAAGGGCAGACTAGAAAAACTGTTCTCAGCAAACCCGAGCCTGAATGTTAAAACACATGTGGTATCCCATAAAACTTAATTATTGGCGATGTCTTTTCTAGTAAGAAAACTTCAGGTGTTTTGGGCAATTATATCAAGTGCTACTAGGTTCATGATAGATTAAATATAGACTTTAAACTAGTCCAGTCCTCCAAACAATCACCTCCAACAGGCGGGGAGATCATATAAAACCAAAAAGGGGGGAAGATACAGGCACAATAATGGCCTATTAACCACACATCTATGCCAAAAGAATTGCTCTGCCTCAAAAGCTTCTCATTTGGAGAAATTAATATGGTTAATCTTAGGAGTTTATGTCTGAATATACCAGACAGGTTTGGCTCATTTTCAGAATCTGCACACACATTCAGCTCAAATACAATTAGGCTACTTTACCATTACCTATTCCGTATGTTAAAAATAGTACACTGGACCGGGGCGGCGGAGGGGGCACCTGGGTGGCTCAGTTGTTTAACTGTCCGACTCTTGATTCAGGCTCAGGTCGTGATCTCATGGTGTGTGGGTTCGAGCCCTGCATCGGACTTTGTGCTGATAGCTCAGAGCCTGCTTGGGATTCTGTCTCTTTCTTTCTCTGCCACTTCCCTGCTTCCTCTCTATCTCTCTTTCAAAATAAATCAAAATTTAAAAACTTAAAAAAAAAAAAAAAGAAAAATAGTACACTGGGCAGGCCAGGCCAGTCATGGAATGGGAAAGTCATTTTGTATGTTTCACTAACATAATTATTAAATATTCTTATGGGAGGTTGCTTTTCTCATAATTTGAATTAATATATCAGTTTAAAGCAGAGTAGGAAGTGGGGTTAGAACTGAAGGGAAGTATGCATTTAGGTTCTCCCAACTATCCACTGTAATTTGCCCCCAAAATTTTCAAACGTACAGAAAACTTGAAAGAATTGTATAATGATCACCATATATCTGCCACAGATATTCTATGATTAACATTTTGCCATTTTGATGCATTACATATCTACCCATTAATCCATCCCTCTACTTATCTGTCAATTCCCTTTGTGTTTTCGTTTAATTCCAAATAAGTTGTAGACATCAGTATACACTGTCCTTGAACACTTTACTAAGCATACCATTAACTAGAGTTTAACATATGTTTTAGTTTCTTTTTTTTTTTTTAGGCAAAATTTATATGCCATAGGTTGCACAAATCCATAAATGTGCTATTATGGGAGTTTTGGAAATTCATACCCTCAAACAACCTGAATCCCTATCAAGAGAGAGAAAATAATACAATCCTAGAACGTTCCCCCATGTCCCTTCCCAGTCCCCAGAGGCTATGAAGATGATTGTCACCATATTTTGATTTTGTCTGTTCTAAAAATCCATAGAAATGAATGACATGACATATACTCTTTGTATACAGCTTCCTCTACACAGCATATGTTTTTAAGGATTTATCCACAATGGTGCTTGCTTGGATCAGTCGCTCGTTCTTTTCACTGCTGAGCAGTATTCCCCCTGTATGACTATGGCTCCAGTTTGCTCCTGAATACGAGACGGTTTCCCGTTTTTTCCAATTATAAATAAAGCTTTAACAAACATGACTGCACAAATGCTGGGTTAATATATGCTTTTATTTATTTTGCATAAATACCTAGGAGTGGAATTGCTGGGTCATAGACTAGGTGTTTTTCCAAAGTGGCTGTACTATTTTAAACTCCCACCAAATGCGTGAGATCACTTGTTACTCCTTTTTATTTTCAGCCATTCTGGTGGGGATATAATAGGATTTCATTGGGGTCTCATTTGCAGTTTCCTGATGACTAACCATGTTAAGCACTTTTCCATGTGCTTATTGGTCTTTTATATATCTGCATTTAAGGAAGATTATTCTTTTTTTTTTCTTTTTTTGCCTGTTCTTAACTAGGTTGGTTGCATTTTTTATTATTAAGTTGTAGAGTTCTGTATATATTCCAGAAAGAAATTCTTCATCAGGTATATGTTTTGCAAATATTTTACCTTAGCCTTTGGCTTGTCTATTTGTTTTCCTAATGATGACTTCCAATATGCAGAAGTTTTTAATTTTGATGAAGTTTAACCTTTTATTAAAATCACTATTTTTTGTACTCGAAGAGATTTGCCAATCAGCAAGACAAAGATTTTCATTTAATGTTTTCTTTTAGAAGTTTGCTATCTACATTTTTATGTTTAAGTCAATAATACCTCAAATACTCTATAATTATGTGTACTGACAGATCAGGAAAAATTAGTCTTTCCCCATGTTTCTGTCTATCTGCCCCACTCCCTAAGTAAATAGACAAAGAATAGGGAGAGAAACAGAGACAGAGAAAGAAAGAGAAGTCATTCCAGACCATATGTTGAAAATTTATCATTTCCCCACCTATTGTCTTAGCCCCTTTATTAAAAATCAATTGACCAATTGACCATATAAATGTGCATTTTTTTTCCTGAACTTTCTCTTTTGTGCCATTGATCTACATGGGTACTATTTCACCACCACCACACCGTCTTTATTAATATAACTTTATAGACAGTCTTGAAGTGAAATAAAGCAAATCTGAAGTGAAATAAAGCAAATCTCCCAACTTTGTTCTTTTAAAAATTGTTTTACTACCGGAAGTCCTTTAAATAGACTTTTCATATGTTGTAGAAGAGATTGAGAGTGCAGAATTTACTTTCTGGGTTACTTTCCTGCCGGGCTGTGGTCTGACAGTGATGCTTTCCTCTTCACAAAGCCATTGTTTCTTTTTCCCCATCATGTCTTACAGCTACAGCCCCATTCATTCTGGGTTACGTGTTGTCCTCCTGTTCTTGCCCATTCAGGACAAGGGATGGTAACAATTCATTGCTGTTTTTAAGCTAGGGCATTAAGCTAGGGCATTCCTTCGCTGACTGTCCTTAACTCTGTCTGTGCCTTCATAAATTGTCCTATAATTAAATGTTCAATATAGTTCTTCTTTAAACCCTATGTTTAAGAATGCCAAATTTTTACAAAGCTAACTTTTTCAAAAAATCTTTTCAGCCTCAATTTAAATAACACTTCCTTAGAGTAGTACCTGGGTGGATCAGTTGTTTGAGAGACCAACTCTTGATTTCAGCTCTGGTCACGTACTTAGGGTTGGTGAGTTTGAGTCCCACATCCGCGCTGCCAGTGCGGGGCCTGCTTGGGATTTTCTCTCTACCTCTCTCTCTGCCCCTCCTCTGCACACCTGCACTCTCTCTCTTTCAAAATAAATAAATAAACATTTTTAAAAACTTTAAAATTTATTAAAAAATAACACTAGCTTAGAGGTAAACACCCTATTGAAGTAGGTCCAAATCCTCTCACTTTCCCACATTCCCACACTTCTGTATCTCAGAGATTTGCTCAAGTCCTTCATAACACATCAGAATTCACTACTTATCCCTATATTTTTATTGTCAGTTTAATCATCTACACAGTGAATTCCATGAGGGTGTGGATTATGTCTATTCCATTCATCACTATAACCAGTGATTAGCAGAATGCTTAGGAAATACAAGCCAATCAATAAATATTTATTGAATTGTTCATACTTTATAAGAGAATTTGAGAAGATTTTGTGCTGATAAGTTCCACTGAATTGCTATAGTATTAACTAAAGTCATTACTATCAACAATGTAGAAGGTGAAAAAAAATATACAGCAATTTTCTAACTTCAAGGGAAAACAGATTAGTAAGAACGATGAAATGCATTAAATATAAAAGAATACAAAACCCTTTCAAGAATTTTCAGATAGCAAAAATTGCAGCTCTGAAAGTAAAATTCAAAAAATATAGGACCAATAAAAAAAAATCCAGCAAATAAAAAACTTTTAAAAATGGAGTTAAGCTTAAAAAGTTTATATACACCAGCAAATGACTTTTTCCTACTTTGCAATTTATTTTTCTATATTTAGAAAGAGTAATTCTTTCCTAAGTGATTTTGAGTGTTTAGAAAAATGCTTAGAATTCCTTAGGGAATTTAGGAGGAGACTAGGATGTCTTTTGAAGCTGCCATTATGCCCTCAAAAAGAAATTAAAACTGTACCTCTAATCTCAGGCCTTTGAAGAAAAGCTGCCTCTCCCTAAGACCTCCCCCTGGACTTTAATCATCTCCTAGTAGGTCTTTTTTTTTTTTTAATTTTTCTTTTCAACGTTTATTTATTTTTGGGACAGAGAGAGACAGAGCATGAACGAGGGAGGGGCAGAGAGAGAGGGAGACACAGGATCGGAAACAGGCTCCAGGCTCTGAGCCATCAGCCCAGAGCCCGATGCGGGGCTCGAACTCCCGGACCGCGAGATCGTGACCTGGCTGAAGTCGGACGCCCAACCGACTGCGCCACCCAGGCGCCCCTCCTAGTAGGTCTTTTTACCTCCAGTTTTTCTTTTGCAAATTTTATTAATTATACATTCCACTGTTTAACTAATGTTCTTAAAATGCAATATTCTTCGTGTTTTCCTGCGAAAGAATCTGAAATTGGTTTTTTTTTTTCTGTCTCTCCAATCAGTTCTGATAGCTCAAAGTATTCATCAGATATTTATTTATTTATTTATTTATTTATTTATCTATTTTTTAATGTTTATTTATTTTTGAGAGACAGAGAGACAGAGTGTGAGCGGGGGAGGGGCAGAGAGAGAGGGAGACACAGAATCGGAAGCAGGCTCCAGGCTCTGAGCCATCAGCCCAGAGCCTGACCCGGGGCTCGAACCCACGGACCGTGAGATCGTGACCTGGCTGAAGTCGGACGCTTAACCGACTGCGCCACCCAGGCGCCCCAGATATTTAAAGCCTTCAATCAACTGGTGCAAACAGCTTCTTCACTACTCCACCATGTCAAGGTCAAACAGCCCAGTTGTCCTCCATGTACCCCATACCCTGTACACAGTCGATTATTGTCCTTTCCATGTGGCATTCCACCACACCCTGCCTTGCTCATCCTTGCCAGAAGGACCTTTTAGTTCCTCTCCTCTACATAAATTCTTGGAATTCCTTCCAGATACTAGCTCTCATAATTCATGGAGTCTTTTTTTAAAAGTTTTGATTACCATAATCCACAACGATCTGTCAGTTAGCTCCATTTTCCATAATAATTATCAATAAATATTACTGAGTATCTGTCGCACACAGGATACCTAAGGCAGGCCCTGTGTATACAAAAGATAGAAGAGTTAGTGCCCAAACTCAGGGAGTCTTATGTTCATCTAATACGATAAATAATAATGCAAAGAGACAAAGTAACTCATAAGTTACTATCCAACCATGTAGCTACTTAAAACATGTCTTAGAAGTGTTCTCAAGAGCTTTCATATTATTTTTTTTCCCCAAATAGATGAAGTCTCAGATGTTAGAAATCACATATTTGAGGAGGGGCGTGCAAAGGGGCAGCGAGGGGGGTAAAAAAAAAATGTGTTGAATTAAATAATAGCTAATACCTGCCAAGTGTTAACTA
The DNA here is from genome assembly GCF_014898765.1 of Herpailurus yagouaroundi. Lineage (NCBI taxonomy): Eukaryota > Metazoa > Chordata > Mammalia > Carnivora > Felidae > Herpailurus > Herpailurus yagouaroundi. Next base: position 3,468,085 of record NW_024412415.1, read on the forward strand.
TGTGGCAGGTGCTATTCTAAATATTCTCCATATATTGGGGCGCCTGGGTGGCGCAGTCGGTTAAGCGTCCGACTTCAGCCAGGTCACGATCTCGCGGTCCCTGAGTTCGAGCCCCGCGTCGGGCTCTGGGCTGATGGCTCGGAGCCTGGAGCCTGTTTCCGATTCTGTGTCTCCCCCTCTCTCTGCCCCTCCCCCATTCATGCTCTGTCTCTCTCTGTCCCAAAAATAAATAAAAAACGTTGAAAATAAATTTAAATATTCTCCATATATTAACTCATTTAATCTATCAAGAAGGATACTGTTACCATTTGACAGATAAGAAAGCAGAGGCACAGCAAAATTAAACAACTTTCCCTGGATCACACAGCTAATTAATGGCAAAATTGCAGTTTCCACCTAGGTTTTCTACCTCCAGAGGCTTGACTCTTTACATGGTGTTTTATTTCCATGTAGATTCCATGTCTACATTATATATGTCATCAAACTATACTGCTAATATAAAGAAGGCTTTACTCTGAAAGCAAGAAATCTGCCTGGGGATGATGAAAAAGCTACTGAAACCTAAGAGAGAAAGAGAGTTGAACTTGAAGTTCAGTTATTCTCTCACCCCAATCCAGCACTGTATGGTTGGCAATCATGTGGTTCCTACCATCCTTGCCAATTCGTGTCTATAATTCTGCAGGGAGATCTGATGTGCCTTGCCTACTTTTGTAGAACCTCCTCAAGGAAAAAGGCTGGCAGAGAAACCCATCAGAATAAACCCATTCCATTGACTATGCTAATCATTATAAACCATTTTCCCCTTCTTCTTTGCAAAATTAATTCTGATTTTGGTTGGGAGAGCAATGTGCCCAGCTAAATAAATTAAATAACAAGGTTTTCCAGTTTTCCTACAAAGAGTGGATTGCTCCGAGGCATAGGTCCAACCAAAGAGATACAAGTAAAATTATATTCAATATATATATTGGTTGTATTAGGCTCCTAGGCAAAAGCTATTGCCTTCCTTCTAAAAATGGACTAATTCAGGTGGCACAGGTGTTTTTGTCCTTTGTCTTTCCCTTCTTTCCAGCTAGAATGCAGACATAGTGCCCATCGGTACAGCAGCTATCCTACAACCATGAAGCTAAATATTATACACTCAGATCTGTGAAATGAGAAAGAGAAAAACTGGTTCCCTGAATCCCCCAGTCTCCCTATTAGGTGAGAAAAATTAATGCCTTATTTGGTTAAGCCATGGTTTTCAGGTTCCTGTTTGCATACAGCTCAGTGAAAGTCTAAATGATAAAACTTATTATCTGAGTTTGATTCATAGGAACAAGTTCACTCAGTTTTGGATAAAAAAAAATTAAAGGTGTTAATGAAATCCCTCTGTGATACTCATTCAGTGTACATAGACTTTTTTTTTTTAAAAGAAAAGTAACAAAATTTCCTTTTGATTTTTTTTTTTAAAGTAACAAATGTTTTGTTATCTTTATAATCAGGGTAAAATAGGGGCGCCTGGGTGGCTGCCGGTTAAGCGTCTGACTTCAGCTCAGGTCATGAACTCAGAGTTTGTGAGTTCAAGCCCTGTGTCAGGCTGTGTGCTGACAGCTCAGAGCCTGGAGCCTGCTTCAGATTCTGTGTCTCCCTCTGTCTCTCTGCCCCTCCCCCACTCATGTGCCCACACACTCTCTCTCTCTCTCTCTCTCTCCATGTCTCTCTCTCTCAAAAATAAACATTAAAGGCACCTGCATGGCTCAGTCGGTTGAGCCTCCAACTTGGGCTCAGGTCATAATCTCACAGTTTGTGAGTTCCAGCCCCGCATTGGGCTCTGTGCTGAGGGCTCAGAGCCTGGAGCCTCCTTCAGATCCTGTGTCTCCCTCTCTCTCTGCCCTCCCCGACTCGTGCTCTGTCTCTGTCTCCTTCAAAAAGAAATAAACATTTAAAAAAAATAAAAAATAAAATAAACATTAATTTAAAAAAAAATCTCTTTATATAATCAGAGTAAAATAAAATGAAGAACAATTAAACGGAGGCTCCCACTATATCTGAGCCAGTCTTTTTGAAGCTCAAACACTTATACTTTAGGACAGAAAGTTCACATCAGTAATAGGGTGATTCATCTTTCCTTAATCAATGAACAATTAATCTTCATTAGCATACTCAGGTCAGTTTAAATGTGCAATGAGATGCTGGATCTTAGCAAAGAAGCCTCAAACACAATGGAAGTCATTAAAATTACATTACATCTGGCATTCTTGATGAGGTAAAGCTGGCACCAATTCTACAGTAATCATAAGCACTGAGGCTCATGGCGGAGTCATTCAGAGAATGTGGACAAATGTGTTAATTCAAGTTTCATGACTTGTCCCTGAGGCCAAAGTAGAAACTGCCTGAGAGTCTCAGGACCTGGGGATGTTTCTCTTAGTGACCCTTAAACATGTCACATTTCTGCTTCACTCACCTTTGCTCATACTTCAGGGCCCGCTTGGTTCTGATCTCCAAAGGCTAAGGTGCTTTCTTCAAACACTCCAGCCTGCACAGCTATTCCTATTAATTAGTTATGTTCTGCCTCTCGTGTAGGGACATTATTATATCATCGTTAGCCTGATCATCACAGCTTTCATATATGGAATGTTTAGTACGCAAGAGACTCTCTCCTACAAAGTTGATGTCCATCCTATAGATGCTGGAGAGGATGTGGAGAAATGGGAACCCACTTGCACTGTTGGTGGGAATGCAAATTGGTGCAGCCACTCTGGAAAACAGTGTGGAGGTTCCTCAAAAAATTAAAAATAGACCTACCCTATGACCCAGCAATAGCACTGCTGGGAATTTACCCAAGGGATACAGGAGTACTGATGCATAGGGGCACTTGTACCCCAATGTTTATAGCAGCACTCTCAACAATAGCCAAATTATAGACAGAGCCTAAATGTCAATCAACTGATGAATGGATAAAGAAGTTGTGGTTTATATACACAATGGAGTACTACATGGCAATGAGAAAGAATGAAATATGGCCCTTTGTAGCAACATGGATGGAACTGGAGAGTGTTATGCTAAGTGAAATAAGCCATACAGAGAAAGACAGATACCATATGGTTTCACTCTTTTGTGGATCCTGAGAAACTTAACAGAAACCCATGGGGGAGGGGAAGGAAAAAAAAAAGAGGTTAGAGTGGAAGAGAGCCAAGGCATAAGAGACTGTTAAAAACTGAGAACAAACTGAGGGTTGATGGGGGGTGGGAGGGAGGGGAGGGTGGGTGATGGGTATTGAGGAGGGCACCTTTTGGGATGAGCACTGGGTGTTGTATGGAAACCAATTTGACAATAAACTTCATATATTGAAAAAAAAAAAGGAAAAAAAAACAAAGTTGATGTCTATCATTTCAAACCCAAGGTTGATACCTTAGTTCCCCTCTACGATATGAAAACTCAAGTTCTGGTGAAACAAGTAGACCAAAGTCATTTAGAGGCAACCTAAACCCGTCGGCGTCCGGAATGACTCCACTCATACCACATTACCTTCCCATTCAAAATATTCTGTTGTCTTCTGTTGTGGGTATGCCCCTTGCCAGCACATCCTGCTGTCAGTTCCCTGAGGGGAGTGATTTTGCCGTGGACGTCTACGTATTCCTCAGATCCCAACACTTACTGAACACAGTCCGGTAAAGTTTTGATGAATGTAGTGGGTTTAACTCCAGTCCAATCCTACTAATTCTTGGTGTCTTGTGTCAACTTATTGGACACAAGAATTATCTGTAGACTCAGAATGTGAGTCTTCAGACTATGTAGTTGGATATGGTAGATAGAAAGCTCTCAAGGGCTGTTTATCTGTCGTCTAATCATAAACATAAATAGAAGAGGGGCCTGGGTAGGGCCTTGAAAAGACCAAGTTGACTCATCAGATATATGTCTCTATCAGTCTTTTCAAACAGGCAGTGTTTTTTGTTGTTTTTTTAAGACTTCAATTTAATTAGAATTCCTTCTCCCATTGAGATAACATCTTCAATTGATTTAATCCTTTCTTGTACATTCCTTGCATCCTGAGAGGTAGTAATGGTTTTCATTTTACATTCTGGTCTTAAAGCAGGACAAACAGCTAGTGTTGGGTTTTACTTCCCCTGACCAGCGGCAGCAGCGCGGTGGAGGGGGGGGGGGGCTATAATCCTCCGCACCCTCATTCTCTATGGCTCCCTCCCATCCTCCCCATTGCTTGATTCATCCTTTTGTTCTCAGAGATCAGATGACTGTAGTTAAAATTCTAAAATCATTTCATGTTTTAAAAACTGTATTTACTGTAGACATTTATGAAATAGCAAGTGTCTTCTTAAAATGCAATTCAATAACACTTTATACGTTAAAGTTCTTCAGGTACACCTCTGTTTTGTTTACTATGAAAAATTGCTAGAAGAGAAAGTTATTTCTATAATTCCTCCCCCATTAGTTATTTATTATTGAGGACACTATGTCTGAAAAAAAAAAATAAGTACATTAAGGCCAAGAAACAAAGATTGAAAATTTTAAATATAAAAATATCCAACATTATATTTTGTAGAGTAATAGAAATCATACAAATAGGTATCAATAAATGATCCATATAACATTCAGCAGGTCAGGAATGTCTTAGGGGACTGAACCTCCTGATTGGAAATGCATTTGGTAAAGCCAAGGCCACAAAGTATTAATGCCTGTAAATGACTCTTCAAATGGGGCTTCCGTTATATCTAATGTGATTATGCAACTCCAACTGGTTCTAAACTTTTCCCATTTTAGTTTATTTCCAAGGGCGAATGTTTCCATTGGGGTAATTGTAGGGTATTTTTCTCTGGGTAGTCGTTATGCCAGGAAAATTTTAGTTTTCTCTTTTTGTAGAAATAAACTATTTCGCTACTTTCATTTTCTTATAGGTCAAGTTTTTAAAGTAATTTGCCAGAAAAAAGCTAGATATAGCACCAAAAAAAATGGCATCATTTTATTAATCTGTTTAGTTCAGGGGGAAAAGGCAAGCACAATGATATGGTTCCACAGTAGTTATATTGACCTATGTGAAAACAAACCCTTAAATCCAAATTCTTACCTCTACTTACCTCTGTAATAAATCAAGTTGTTAAATACAACTTAATACACAAGGATGTTTTATAGTTCTCTAACTTGCAACATTTCAATATTCTGTTACATATGAAATACAAATTAGGGAGTAAAATGATATATTGTTGATAAGCTACCTTAGGTTAATAATTATTCTGTTTACTTCTGCTGAAAAGAGAGAGCATAGACTTTTGACTCAGACAATCTTAGGTCCAGTTTACAAGTTGTAGGAACTTAATTTAACCAAGTCATTGAGTGTCTCTGAACCTCCATTATTCCCATTACTATCTGTAAAATGGGAATAATAATGTCTAAATAAAAAAAAATTATCTTCAGGTGCCTGGGTGGCTCAGCCTGTTAAGTGTTCAACTCTTCATTTCAACTCAGGTCACAATCTCGTGATTCATGAAATTCAGAGGATCAAGCCCCACATAGGGCTCTGAACTGACTCTTCAGAGCCTGCTTGACATTCTCTTCTTCCCTTTCTCTCTGCCCCTTTCCAGTTCTCTCTCTCTCAAAATAAATAAACTTTATTTAAAAAAATGATCTTGAGTGGCCTATAAGATTAGATAACATCCTGAAAGGTAATCCAGGACCGTAGTTAAAAGTATATAGAACTTGAGCCAGGCAACTTATTCACCTCTTTGTTTCTTAGTTTCTTTATCTGTACAGTGGAGATAACAATAGTTACAGCGTAAGGTGCTAATATATGGAAAGAGCTTAAAACACGCTGTATTGCAGCAAGTCTGCTCAAGTACGGTATTATTGCTATTTCACACGAAATTCCTTAGCATAGACCGTGGGAAATAGAAGGGCCTCTTTCCTCCTGCGTTATTGTTAACATCTTGTTTTCCCATTTAATTATTATCACCCATCAGTGGAAGCTACAGAATTTCTCTAGAGGAGTTTTGGGTGGGTGAGGGGGTGGCAGTGGGAATGCGGTAGGAAGAAGAGCTGTTAAGATTTGTCTTGAAGCAGTTCGTACACTGGTTTAAATCACATCAGGGATTTTTTTTTTTTCCATAGAAAAGGCTACTGCCGAGGCGAACACCCCTCCATACTGTGAGTCATGTAGGTATTTCCAAGTGGCAGAGGGAACCATAGATATAACGAATGCTCAGTTAATCAGCCTAACATTTTCAGCATAACCAGGTGAGAACGTCTGTAGGGTAATGCGATCCACTGCTTAGGACAAGACAGTGATGGGAAACTAACACACATGAATTGATTGGGGTTTGGTCCATTGAGTGATACAGGTAAATTCATTTCACCGAAGACATTCTACCTAAGAAGTATCGAAAAATGACAGTGTCTAGTATTGACGTCAAGTTTCAAAGTATTTCCATCAATGTAAAATTCTCATTCCAAACTAAAACATCCCAATTTACCTTGATACGAGCCTATACAACCCTTAGAACAGATTCTATCACCTGCTTAGTAATACTAGCACATACATACACACACAGGTAACCACACGTCTACTGCCATTCTCCATAAAGTGTAAACCTCTTTGGGAAATCTTACTTGATAATTATTTTCCTGTTCCCTCAGTCAACACAACTTTACAGCAAATCATAAAATCATACTGGGCACCAGGGAGGAAAAGCCATAAAACCTGGCCCTACAGTCTAGTGGGGGAAAAGACGAGTAAACAACAAATGTTAAAGACAACATGGGGTCAGTGAAGTTAGGATCAAAATAACAAACAAACAAAAAACTTTGATATCTTGAATTTGGATTGGTATAAAGCAGCAATGTACTTACACTGAAATAAAGCAATGATGAATTTACACACACACACACACACACACACACACACACAGTTTTCTCCATTGCAAAGGCCTGCAGCCAACAGAGAAACAATGAGCACTCTTGGAATTCAGAGTCTGCTCTCCTAATATCATTTCCTACAAAAAGGAAAAAAGAGATTCTTCAAGAAATTGCTAGTTCCAGATATAGGGCAGGAAATATATAGGATTATCTTGGCACAAGCTAGAAAGTTACAGAAGGTTCTCAGGAACTCACTTGCCTAAGCCCTCCTTTGCCATAGATAGAACAATTGAGCCTCAATAAAGGTTATATTTTCAGGGCATTGAAAGACATTAAAGATGTTTAAATATAGGCATCCTTGACACTACTTGAACAAAAATTGGTCTTTTCTGGAGAATGTTAGGGTTCCAGCTCATTATTTTAAAAACTGACAAATAAATAATCAAGTCTACCTTTCCTGTATGAACTGCACTCCAGAGCAACCGAATATGTGACCAGGAGAAATTTCTCATTGGGTGTGTTAAGATAATATATTAAGAGGAAATAATTAATTGAGGTTAACTGAAGAGTGTGTGTAGACAAAACAATAATTGCTATAAGAAGATAATTATTAAAACTCAAAGGTAAGCATATGAGCATTACACTATTACGCTATTCAGTTATTTCACGTATACTGAAATTTTAATAACATGAAGTTAGAGGAACACTATGTTCTGGTTACTGTAGCTTAATAGTAAATCTTCAAGTAACATAGTATAAGTCTTCCAAATGCATTCTTCTTTTTTCAAAATTGTATTGGGTATTCTTGTTTGGTTCTGCATACTCTTTAGAATCAACTAAGCTATTTCTATAAGACTGGGGTTTATCACTGCATCCAATCTATACATCTATATGAGGAGAACTGACATTTAAAATTGTTTCTAATGTTTTATTTATTTTTGAGACAGAGAGAGACAGAGCATAAGCAGGGGAGGGGCAGAGAGAGAGGGAGACACAGAATCCGAAGCAGGCTCCAGGCTCCAAGCTGTCAGCACAGAGCCTGACGCAGGGCTCAAACTCACAAACTGAGATCATGACCTGAGCCAAAATCCGATGCTCAACCCACTGAGCCACCCAGACACCCTTAGAACTGACATTTTAACACTATAGATTCTTCCAATCCATGAGCATCTTTCTATTTATTTAGTCTTCTGTGAGTTCCTCCAGCAATATTTTATTATTTTTGGTGCAGAGACCTTGCACATCTTTTGTTATGTTTATTCACAAATATTTTATCTTATCTTGTGTTATTTTAAATTGTATTTTTAAATTTTACTTTTGTTTGTTACAAATACGTAAAACTACAATTGATATTTGTATATTGACCTTGTATCCTGCAACATTACCTATCATTTTTGCCATCATCATTGCTGGTAATTGCTTGGTATATTCCTTAGGATTTTATGTAGACTATCATATATTACACCTGCAGATAGTGTGCAAAGACAGATAGTTTTGTTTTTACTTTTCTAATTTTTATTCCTTTAATTGCTTTGTCTCGCCTTATTACAAGTACAATATTAAATAGAGTGGTGGGGGGCAGTTTATCAATGGCTCAGTTGGTTGAGCATATGACTTATAATTTCAGCTGCGATCATGGTCCCAGTGTTGTGGATCAAGTCCTGTGTCAGACTCCACACTGAGCGTGGAAACTGCTTGGGATTCTCTCTCTCCCTCTGCCCCTCTCTCGCTCATGCACTCTCTCTCTCTCTAATTAAAAAAAAAAAAAAAAACCAATAGAGTGGTGGAAGCAAGAATCCTTGCCTTTCTCCAGTCTTAGCATGAAAATGTTCAGTTTTTCACTATTAGGAATGGTGTTAGCTCTAGGTTTTACATAAATGCTATTACCAGATTGAAGGAATTCCCTTCTGTACCAAGTTTCTTAGAGAGTTTTTTTTTTGTCTTTTTTTGTTTGTTTTTTTCAGACACTATCTTTGTCAGGTTTTGGTACCAGGGTTACGCTAGCCTCATAAAATGAATTGGGAAGTGTCTCCTCCTCTATTTTCTGAAAATACTGCACTATTTTCTATAATATTGATTTTATTTCTTTATAAATATTTGATAAATTTTACCATGGCAATCATTTGAGCCTGGAGTTTTCTTCACGGAAAGATTTTTTTTTTTATTTTTTTAAACGTTTGTTCATTTTTGAGAGACAGAGAGACAGAGCATGAGGGGGGAAGGGGCAGAGAGAGGGAGACACAGAATCCGAAACAGGCTCCAGGCTCTGAGCTGTCAGCACAGAGCCTGACGCAGGGCTCGAACTCACGAACTGCAAGATCATGACCTGAGCCGAAGTTGGTCGCTCAACCGACTGAGCCACCCAGGCACCCCATCATGGAAAGATTTTTAATATGAATTTATTTAATACATTTGCTACATGTTTATTTAATAAATGTAGCTCTATTCTGATTTTTTATTTCCTGCCATGCCAGTTTTGGTATATCATTTATTTTTAGGAATTTGTCACCTAAGCTGTTGATTTTATTGAAATAGCACGATTATTAATATTCTCTCACTATCCTTTTAATATCAGGAGCATATACAGTGATGTCCCTTCTTCCAATCATTATATAACATATATAATTATAATATAAATATATATATAAGATTATAGATTATATTATAGATAATATAGATTATATACATACATCATTATATATAAAAGATTATAGATAACATAGGTTAAACATATATATTATAAATTACACATATTATAGATAATTTATATTAAAAATAAATATGTATATAGATATCCTTTTTTCTTAACTGCCCTACTAGGATCCTATTAACCTACTTATTTTTTTTTTTTTTTTAATTTTTTTTTTCAACGTTTATTTATTTTTGGGACAGAGAGAGACAGAGCATGAACGGGGGAGGGGCAGAGAGAGAGGGAGACACAGAATCGGAAACAGGCTCCAGGCTCTGAGCCATCAGCCCAGAGCCTGATGCGGGGCTCGAACTCACAGACCGCGAGATCGTGACCTGGCTGAAGTCGGACGCTTAACCGACTGCGCCACCCAGGCGCCCCTTAACCTACTTATTTAATTTTCTTTACTTTTTTCATATTTTTATTTATTTTTGAAAGAGAGAGACAGAGACAGAGCATGAGGCGGAGTGGGGCAGAGAGATATGGAGACACAGAATCTGAAGCAGGCTCCAGACTCTCAGCTGTCCGGACAGAGCCTGGTGTGGGGCGAGAGCCCACAAACCATGAGATCATGACCTGAGCCGAAGTCAGATGCTTAACCAACTGAGTCACCCGTATATTAGACACCCCTAATCTATTACTTTTATTAATATTTCAAAGAAATCATATTTGACTCTGTTCCTTTATTGTTCATATGTTTTCTATTTTACTGATTTCTGTTTTTATCCTCGTTATTGTCTTTCTTCTACTTACTTTGCATTTAATATTCTCTTCTTTATTTAGTTTCTAATGTGGAAGGTTAGATAATTTTAAGTGTTTTTTATCTTTTCTAATATGAAACTATAAATTTCACTCTAAGCATTGCTTTGCATAAGTTTTGAGATGTTCAATTGTAATTATTATATTCAATTCAAAATATTTTCGGGATGCCTGGGTGGCTCAGTCAAACACCCGACTTTAGCTCACATCATGATCTCACAGTTCGTGAGTTCAAACCCCACATCGGGCTCTGTGCTGACAGCTCGGAGCCTGGAGCCTGCTTTGGATTCTGTGTCTCCCTTTCTCTGCGTCTCTCTCTCTCAAAAATAAATAAACATTAAAGATTAAAAATATATATATATTTTTCTAATTTCCCTCATAATTTCTTCCGTAACCAGTTGGTTGCCTAGAATATTCTGTTTAATGTCCAAATAGTTGAAGCATCTCTAGATACATTATTGCAATTGAGCTCTAATTTAACTACAGAGGGCATCATCTATATGATTTCAATCTTTTAAAAAGCGTTGAAACTTATTTTTTAGCCCATGACATGGTCTACCTCTGTAAACATTCATGCTCATTTGAAAAGAATGTGTATTTTGTAGTTGTTGAATCTAGCATTCAATAAATGTCTGTTAGGTCAAATTGATTGTTAGTGTTGTCAAATCTATATTGTCAATAATTTTTTTGTCTACTTTTACTGTCAATTACTGACAAAGGGTTACGAAAATCTCCCACTAGTATTGAGTTTCTCTATTTCTCCCTTTGATTCTGTCAATTTTTGTTACGTATATTTTGAGTATTTATTATTTGAGGCATACACATTTATGATTATTACATCTTCTTGGTAAATTGCTCCCTTTCTCATTATGAAATGTCCCTCCTTATCTCTGGCAATCCCCATACCTTAAAAATCTATTTGACTCATATCAACATAGCCACACAACCTTTCTTATACTTATTCTTCACATATTTCTATACATTTATTCCTTTATTCCTTTATATTATGGTACATCTCTGTAAATGTAGTTAAATCTTACTGTTTTTATCCAGTCAGAACATTTATTTATTTTCATAGGATTATTTAGTCCATCCCCACTAATACAGTAATGAAACAATTGATTATACATGTACTGTATTACTATTTGTTTTCTACTTGTCTCATCTGATTTTTGTTCTTCTTCTCTTCCTTTCTTCTTTGGTTTCAATCTATTTTTTTTTTTATTTTTTATTTTTTTTATTTTTTCTTAGTATTATATTCCATTTCCTTTTTAGATGTTTCTATATACCTCTATATATTATTTTACTAGTACTTTTCTATATACCTCTATATATTACTTTTACTACTAGTAAAAGTTACTTTTACTACTTTGATCCCCCCAGTCTAGGGATCTAAATATACGCCCTGAACCTATCACAATCTACTAAAATTAGCATTGTATCACTTCACATAACTAAAATATAGGAAACTTCTAACATTGTAATTAATTTAATACCCATCTACCTTTAATCATTAGTGCTCTTGCTTATATTTGCTTCCAAGCATGTTCTAACTTTCACAATAGAGGTTATTTTCATAGTCTTTTAAAAATTTAAGAGAAGAAAAAAATTAGTCTTGTATTTACCCACATATTTACAATTTCCAGTCCTCTTTACTCCTCTCTGTGGATCTGATTTTCCATTTTGTTTCATTTCTGAAAATGTTTCTCTAGCATATCTTATAGTTTAGTCTGCTGACAAAGAATTTCCTGGGATGTTTTTGATCAAAAAAGCCTTTATTTTGCCTTCATTGTGGAATAATGTTTTCTTGGATATAGAACTCTGGATTGAGTGTTTTATTTTCTTTAAATATTTCCTTAAATAAAATAAATGTTTTATTAGTTTACATATTTCTCATTTGTCTTCTGACCTTCATGGTTTCTGATGAGAGGTCACCTATCATTTCTGTAATGCCATATTCCTGTTTAGAGTATTTCCTGTTTCTGACTGTTTTTAAGATAGCTTTTTTATTTTAATGTTTTTAACATTTCAATTATCATGCCCTCAGGGTTTTTCTGTATATATTTTTCTTGGGATTCACTGACTTTCTTAAATCTGCAGTTTGATTATTTTCACCAAATCATGAAATTCTCAGCCATTATTCATTCAAACATTTTTTTGCCTTCTTTTCTCTCTCCTTCTCTCATAGATTTCCAATTATAAATAACTTAGACCACTTGATATTATCCCACAAGTCACTAAGACTTGGTTCATTTCAATCTAATTTTGCTCTGTACTTTATATTTGATAATTACAAATGATTTCTCTTCGGTTTTGCTATTTTTTTCTGTAATGTCCAATCTGCCGCCAAATCTATCCATTAAGTGAATTTTTCATTTCAGATAGTATCTTTTTGAGTACTAGAATCTGCATGTAGCATTTTTATAGATTACTTTTTTCTGCTTAGATTCCCCATCTATTTACTCTTTTTGTCATCTTTTCCTTTAAATCTTTGAACATACTTAGAATAGTTGCTTTAAAATCAATGTCTGCTAATTCCAACACCTGAATCATTTCAGCCTCTGTTCATATTAACCAGTGTTTGTTGAGTACTAGTCATATTTTCTTGCTTCCTGACATGTCCAATAAATTTTAATTTATGTGTTAAAGAGTATGTCTGCTGCATTGTTTTGTTTTGTTTTGTTTTGTTTTCCAGTAAGGCAATTAAATTACTAGCAGATCCTCATTACCCTGTGAAACATTTTATGTTTAGCAAAGGCTGTTCTGTTCTGTTTTGCCTTTAGCCCTAGGATATGGATCTTTCTTTAGGGCATTGTCTTTAATGCTCTGGCATGGCACATCTCATGTCTCAGCTCAATGTCTGAGGTGGTCAGCAAGGTCTTTTCACTTTTGCCAGGCCAGAAATCCACCAACTTTCAGCTCTACATGATCTCCCATCCCTTTGTTCACCTCTCACCCCCTAAGCAGGCTACCTCTGCTAGACTTCAGAGGGTGTTGCCCTACTAACATACAACCGAGAACTATGAAAACAATTCAGAGTAAGTTTCCAACCTGACTTGTGGGTCCTCCCTTTATACATACAGCTGTCTCCTCTCTAATACCCTTCCCTTTAGAATCCAGTCTCTTTACCATTCCTGAATTTTAATCTCTGCCTTTTCATCAGCTAGATCACTGTGCTTGAATTATACTTCCTTTATACTTCATATACTTCCTTACTCTTTAGAAGGAGATAGAAGCTCTAATAAGAGTCACTTTATCATATCCAGAAACAGAAGCTCCCATTCTAAAGTTTTAAACAGAAGGCTCATCTACTTAGATTCTTCCCTTATGTATTTTTTTCCTGGGACCCTTATAGGCTGTAGGCATGAAAGAGCAGGGAAATCTTTCAGAAGAATGCTACAGTGGTCTAAATGTCAAATATTAAGGATTGTGGCAGAAGGAATGGAGAAGAGACAGATTTGAGACACCACTGAACTATAAAACCAGTAAGGGACTGAGAACACAGAAAGGATAGATATACAAGGTGAAGCATGATATTAGCGGCATAGGTCTTCAAAGTGTTCCCCAAGGCATTGCATTTTAAGTGACAGCAAATATTTCTTTCATTTAGATATAGTGTACCCAAACTTATCAATAAGTAGTTTGCATAATCCAGTCTAGATCAATTTGCATGGATTCATAGGCCATGTGTTCTAAGTTGACATCCCAGGATTCAGGATGTCAGCATGACAATCTCAGATCCTGGAGCTGTGCCTTTCTTCAAAATGTTGCCCGAGGTTTCTATGAATATATAAAAGAATTAATTATTAGACTAGCATCCCATTTTAGACTTTTCTCCGGGAAATACTGCTCTGAACTCCCTGTGCAAAGTTAAGGATAGAGATACTAGTAACAGATGACATTCATGAGCACTTCTATGTGCCAACTCTACAAAACACTTTATTTAAATTATCTCATTTTACCTTCATACTAATATGTGAAATGAGTACAAGAATTGTGCCCATTTTAAAGGGTAGAAAACTGCCGCATAGTAAGTAATCAGCAGAGCTGGAACTCAGAGTGGTCAGTTTGACTTGCAGTATAACTCCATAGCTTCTTGTTTAACCACTGTGCTAGAAAGCAGAGGTTTAGTGCAGGGAGAAGATGGGCTGGGCTTCCCCCAAACATGCTTGAATCAAAAGTCAGCATCATTGACTCACTAAAATCACAAGTAGCATAAAATCAGAGTAGGTCTGAAATTAAAGGCATTTGATTTCACACAGAAATACTAGGACAAAGAGAGCAGAAACTTTTCTACCTTTTTTTTTTTTTTTTTCCTGGCATAGTCCCAGTTTCATATGGGTATTCTTCCCAGCAGTCATGGAGAATTGACTAAGCCAGTCGTGGTCAATCTACTCTCCTTGCCAATGAATTAGCCATGACTATGTGATGCAGTTCTGTCCAATGAGAAGAAAAATAGTCTGCTTCAGGATGGGGATGCGGGGGTGGCGGGGGGCATTGTACAAGAAAAATCTTCTACCTTCATGAAAACTGATATAGGGAAGAGTGTCCCTTTACCCTACCTTTAATGAGGTCACATGAGGATATGATGCCTGGAAATGTATCAGCCATACTAGGAGGACATATAGATGAGCCTAATACACAAGGCAACATGCCAAGATTAGCAGAGCAGAAAGGATGGAAGGAACCTAGGGCCTTGATGACTCCTTGAGCCATGTAATTAATAAACCTTGTACTATCTTTATATACTATGATACATTTTCTTCATTATTTAAGCCATTAGTTAAATATTCTGTTACTTGATGTTAAAAGCGTCCTACCTGATATGCAAGTCTCTCACTGGCTTAGATCGGGGGTTAACAAACTTCATAGATGGCCAGATAATAATGTCAAGATACTTCTGCTTTGCAGGCCATACGGTTTCTGTCACAAATGTTTGACACTATCGTTATATCATGAAAGCTGCCATAAATGTTATGTAAACAAATATATGTGTGGTTGTATTCCAATCGAACATTATTTCTAAAAACAGGAGTCTAGATTTGACCCATAGACCTTAGATGGCCAATCTGACTTAGATGAATTCAAGTGAGCTTTGGTCTGGTGGGAGGTGATATTTTTGGTCAGCCCTAGGCTGGATGGATTTGGGAGGTACTCCTAACAGTCTCTGTCACACTACTTTTATTCAGCCAACTGACCCCTGAGTGTTGCAGGACATTCAGGGCCAGCAGTAGTCCATGTACTCACTCTGATAAGAATGTTTAGTCTTCTACTTAATATTTTCCATTTAGCACACAGGAAGCTGTCTACAAATTATCAAACAATTGCCTTTCCTATATTTTTTCCAAGAGATTAGAAAGTAATCTGAAACAAAGGAATGTTAAATAATTATTTGTTGCATGTATAAGTAATAGATAGGTAAAAAGGCAAATGGATGAATATGCAAAAAGTGAGTAGAGATTGATCTGATAAAGGTCTTAAGGTAAAGTTCTGTGATTTAGCAAAGGGAAGAAAATTTAGGGGAAAGGAAAAGCAGAATGTATTAATGAAGTAAGCAGACTATTAATCCTCAATTGTGTCTATATCCTCCTAGACCCTAGAAACTGTGAATCTGTTTCCTTATACGGCCAAAGGGATGTTTCAGAAGTGATTAAGATTATGACCTTTGAGTGGGGAGAGTGTCCTGCATCATTCAGCTAGGCCTAATCTAATCACACGAGCCCTTAAGCAGAGAGTCTCTCCCGGATGCTGTCGGAGAAACACGGTATGGTCTGGACGCGGTCAGAGAAGACATGATAATCGAAGAACGGTCAAGATGTGGGGCTTTGCTGACTTTGAAGATAATGGTAGGAGATCATGAGTCAAGGAATGTGGGCAGCGTCTAGAATTGGGGAAGGGCAAAGCAAGGAATCCTCCCCTAGGGCCTCCAGAAAGGGACACAGCTCTGCCAACCCACTGCTTTTCACCCAAGACTTATAGTGGATTTCTGATCTATGGAAGTATAAGAGAAAACTTTATGTTGGTTTAAGCCACCAAATTTGTGGTAATTTGTTACAGCAGCAATGTAAATGAATATAACGAATTGTAATAGTATCTCTAATCCTACGCAGTTTTTTGAAGAATATGCTATTTCTATTCCCATTATTCCTTCTGTATTCTCCAACTCTGTTCCCTACCTGTTGGGAAGGTCTCACTGAGAGGATGTGACCATCAGCTAACCTGCAAGCTGAACCCAGGCAATCTTCCCTGTCCTTGGAATGTACGTTCTACATACATTCTTGTAGTAGGAGTTGTTTCAAGGACACAATCTTGATAGAGCAATGGGTTATTGAGAGTATCTGGATGGTATATGTGACTGGACCCAGTTAAAGCCTCTATATAAGTTCTTTAGATTCTGATGAGCAGTGTAGACATCTGTTCATCTTGAGGCTGCTCAAGACAAGCCTCATATTTAAATTCCTTGCTTATTCCAACTGCCATCTAAAAATCTGGAGTGGCCTGCCTCTTTCTTCGATCTCTTCTTGCCCTTCATGTAGGGGGTGCCAGTTTCAGATTTAACCCAAGGAACTCCCAGGGTTGCGAACCAACAAAACCCTATATCTATCTCATACACACACTATGCTTCTACATTTAAAGACTATTGTCCTCTATTTTAATAATATTGGGACTAAATGTGTTTTAAAATCCAAACAACATGATGGCTGAATTCACAGTGACTGAATAGACAAGCCAGGCACAATTCCCAAATAGCAACCACAAACTGGCCAGGAGAGAATGGCTCTAGTGTTGAGCCAGTGTAATTGAACAGCATGGGTCTCACCTGCCCTCCTGGGGATAGAACAGACTTGGTACAGGCGCTACTCCTGGAGGCATTACAGTGGCCTTCGTGTACTTTCCTACCTTGTTACACTTTCCTGTGTAACATTATAAGTGAAACTAATAACCTTCATTCATCCCTTGCCATTTCTCAAAGGTGTCATATAAGTTTTAAGTAACAACTTAAGAGTATTCCACAAACAGGGGCACCTGACTGGTTCACTTGGTTAAGCATCCGACTTTGACTCAGGTCAGGGTCTCGCAGTCCATGAGTTCGAGCCCCACGTCTGGTTCTGTGCCGACAGCTCAGAGCCTGGAGCCTGCTTCAGAGTCTGTGTCTCCATCTCTCTCTGCTCTTCCCTTGCTTGTACTCTGTCTCTGTCTCTCTCAAAAATAAAATAAAATATTAAAAAAATTTTTAAGTATTCCACAAACAAAAATTGCCAGGCCAATGTCGAAGGAAAAGGAAAATGGAAAAGAAGGAGAAAGAGGAGGGCGAGGAGGAGGAGGGGAAGAGGAAGAAGAAGAAACCTATGAAACTATGTAGGACCCCCGTTGTTTCTTTCATGTCATGGTCCTCTCTCTTCAGTTGCCATAAGCCCAACTCTTCAGTTCCACCAGGGGCTCACTTTCCACAAGGACTTACTCAGGTCCAAGTGGCCAGCTAAAGGGCAGTGGGCTCCCATTCTGCTACGTTCATGCCACTCTGCTCTGGACAGTCAGGCAGGACCAGGATGGGCATTTCTGCACATACTGAAGGCTTGGCCTTGGTAGTAGGACATCTGGACCACATCACTGCTGCATTATCTTTTGAGCATTGTCCTGAGTTACTGCCCATTACTTCAACTCGGCTTCAGTGAGTGCTATGCACAAAAGACAGGTCGTTAGCCTCCGCAGAAGATCCTGCTTCTCCAAAGCTGTGGAATTCACAAATAACTTGACTTCGTATGCTGCTAGTTCAACTCCTGAATATTCCAGCAACTTATTTTGCTATAAACTGCTCTGCAGCTTGAGCAAAAGACACATTTTTTAATATATTTATAACACATCAAGCTCATTTTTGTGATCTATGGGATAGACTAGCAGCTAATTTTCACTACTTACAATGAAGACTCTCTAAGGTAACATTTAAACTGAGGTTTCTTCCAAAAGTTTGCCTAATAATACATAAAATGTAAATTCATAGAGTAACCAAGTATTAATCAATAATACTCCAGCTTCTAGGGAACCCTCAGGCTTCACTTACCTATTTCAGTGCCAATTTTCAGACTGTTGCCAAAATGCAAAAATAGCAATTTGACAATATTCAAATATTTTTAAAAGTCATGTTATGAGAGAGAACAAGTTGCTCGTTTTCCCAGCAAAAATGGTATTCAGCATTTGCTAGTTTTCTAAGCTAAGCTTTGGTTTCAGATTAGAAATCTTAGGAAGGTCTAGACAATAGTTTTCAGAAGCTGGTCTAGGACAGTTTCTCCAGTTTGCAGATTCTGATAAACTGGTGAGGGAAAGCCCCCAGAAGCTCTCTTATTGGAGACTACCATTGAGGTCACCTAAATGAAAAAAGGGGATTTTTCTCAAAGACTGAACAGCCGAATTCCAGAAGGGAGATGAGGGGTAAGAATATATTGGTTATATTGGATTAAAGGAAACATGGACAGAAATAAACTTGCTGGACCTAATGAACTGATGTATAATTCAGCTTCTGTGTGGCTCATAAAGCTCTTCTGATGTACTAAACAAAGTGTGCTCTAAAAAATGGGCTCGTGGACAAATTGTCATTAAAAAAAATGCAAGCGGGGCGCCTGGGTGGCGCAGTCGGTTAAGCGTCCGACTTCAGCCACGTCACGATCTCGCGGTCTGTGAGTTCGAGCCCCGCGTCGGGCACTGGGCTGATGGCTCAGAGCCTGGACCCTGTTTCCGATTCTGTGTCTCCCTCTCTCTCTGCCCCTCCCCCGTTCATGCTCTGTCTCTCTCTGTCCCAAAAATAAATAAACGTTGAAAAAAAAATTTAAAAAAAAAAATGCAAGCTACAATGTTACTAAGAAAACCCTATCACTCTTACCTTCATATAATACTTGGCCACCTAAGTCCTAATTTGAAAAAACAAATAAAATAATGAGTGATAACATCAGTTATATGCTCTAAAATGCACACTTCAGTCCCTTCACAAATGTTAATGCATCCAAATAATAAGAGCTACCCACAGGGCAGCTACAAAAGAGCTTGTAGGTGTGTAGGTGTGTGTCTCAGGACTGAGTTTGCCAATTCAATGAGCTTTCCCACCTCCATTTTTCTAGTAGTAAAAATTCAGATTTACATTGTGTAGAATTTAATGGAATGGCACATACTCTTTTGGAGGCATGTATGATTAAGGTGTAGCTTATTTGTATTGAATTTCTAAAACTGTCTTCAAATGTTATTGTCCTTTTGTAATTGGTTAATCATAGATTGCCCTGCCTGATTAAAGGTGGTTATGATTGCTAGCACAATCAAATTTAACCATGTTTTGAAAAACAACTATATGCTTTTATGTAAGACTAACCCTGAATATAAGATCATCCTTTATATATTTTTTAAAAATGTTTTCTTTAAAAAAGTTTTCTTTCTTTTTTTTGCAGGGGGGGGAGGGGCAGAAAGAGAGGGAGAGAGAATCCCAAGCAGGCTGTGCACCGTCAGCACAGAGTCCAATGCAGGGTTCGAACCCACAAACCATGACATCATGACCTGAGCTACAGTCAGACACTCAACTGACGGAGCCACCCAGGTGTCCCAAGATCATCCTTTCTATTTCTTTTTTTTTTTTAAGTTTTTTTTTTCCTAATGTTCATTTTTGAAAGAGAGAGTGAGAGAGAGAGACAGAGAGACAGAGCATGAGCGGGGGAAGAGCAGAGAGAGAGGGAGACACAGAATCCAAAGCAGGTTCCAGGCTCTGAGCTGTCAGCACAGAGCCCAACGCAGGGCTTAAACTCACAAACTGAGATCATGACCTGAGCTGAAGTCAGACGCTTGACCGACTGAGCCACCCAAGCACCCCTCATCCTTTCTATTTCTAATGAGAATTGACCAGAACCACTTTGGGCCAAGTTAAATATATAAAGTTTTTAGGGATATAAGTGAAATCATCAACTATCTACTTAGACTATTTCATTTATTAATTTAGTTATAATTTCACATTGAAATTGCCTATGTTAAAGTAGTACTTGGGACTACTGCTTTATCCACTTATGTAAAGTATCACATATTTTACAAAATAATTGTATTCAAATTTTTCACATGTGTCTTTCACATCAGTTCGTCAGCTGTCACCATGTCACCAGAGCCATCGTTTGAGTCACCTGACCCAGTGCCCAGTGTGCTATCTCCTACTTTTGCCTGGATCTTTGGGATGCAGCCCTACTTCAATCCACATCAGATGCTGACATTGTTTATTCAAAGTACCTCCTCACATAACATTGAAACTGATTTTTGGTGTTTCCCCTGGAGGTATGTATTCCTGACTGATACAACGGAATGGCTGTATCTAGTGACATCCAACACTTAACAATGCTAATGCTTCCTGAAATTATTACTAAATCTATGTAAACTTTCTTGGACTCCTTTCAGAATGACTGATTGAGTTAGTTAAGGGCTAATGTGTGCCTTCCACAAATTATCGCTTGGATCCAAAATAAAATTACGGAGAAAATACTAGAAGAGATGAGAGACTTTTCAAGCACTTGATTATAAGGTCTCTCCGTCTCTTTCTCTCTCTCTCTGTCTCTGTTTACCTCCAACTGTGTGTATGAGCAAAACACCTCACCCTTGTCTACATATATACAGAGCTAGTAACATCATTAGTTTTCCAAAATTAAGCTGTGATTCTTCAGTATATTCAGTTTTACTTATTGGTTGCGCATAAATGGCAAGCCAGAATTTTTGTCAGGGATGGAACACACAGTACATCCAGGTGAATAAAGAAAAAATTACTGCTTTCAGCTCTGGATTCAGTCTGTTAACAAGAGGAGAGGACTAATGAAAACCACAGATGATCCCCCAACCTCCTTTCAGCCATTAGTTTCAATCTTGTCCCCTGCTCCTACTTTGACCAGAATTACTGACAAGAAGTAAGCTGGGGCTGACTGGGACTCCTTGTCCTACCTACACACTTCCGGTAGAGGTGCTAATGAAAGGCAGCATGGCCACAAGTCAGCTCACCCAAAGGAGAGAAGAGGCAAGGGCATCAGGTAACCACCCCGTGGAATGATAACTACTGATAATACCAGCTTCATCTTCAGTTCTGTCACCTCTCCAGAGACAGCAATTTCATCCTTCACTCATAAATACTATATAATTAGAAAGACTGTGCACAAATGATAAAATTCGGCTATTTGGCATTCAATTATGATTATTTGCCTTAAAACATTTGAGTCTTTTAGCAGAACATATAGCAAGGTGCATATCAATCATTCATTTGCATTACCAATTAATAGCACAGTACAGTGGTCTGCTAACCAAAGATATTTTGTTCCTGATGAAGTCATCTGTTGGCTTAACTGAGCTGGCATAGATTTAATGTCCTACTCAGTTTGCCTTATGATTATTAGCAGGATATGCTGCATCTAAGCTATGTTTGTTAAATATATACAGCACCTACATTACCAGGATTTATAGCAGACATCAACAGATAAGAATTAAAGACTGTAACATATCCATTTGTATTATGGTGCTTCAACAAAATTCAGCATGATTATGAAGTTTATTAAGCGACTGGGAAAACGTAGATGCGCTGATAAAGTTTGACCTGTTTCAGAATAAACCCGGGTTCTACCATTCCACTCATGTTCGTGTTAAAATATTCTTAACCCCAAACCTAAGTCTCCTCTAACAAGAGTATTTCAGGCTCCCCACACCCTCATATGCCCTGAAATATTTTCTTTCAGTGACTAAAATCTTGTTGAGAATATGGGTAATGCCAGGAGTATGCAACCCCCCAGCCCAAAACAACATCGTGCGGTGAGCTCATGGAAAATGAAAAGTGAAACTGATTAGAAACAGGCAAAGTATAAAAGAAACCAACCAATTTAGTTTCATTACTCAAACTGAGTGAAATACAAAACATAAACAATGTAAGGAGATGCGGTCCTTTGTATTTTAGCAATTCTTAAATTTTTAATGATTCTGGGTTTTGTGGTAGCTTGGGAGAAATGTTTTAATGTAAGATTTATCTTGACAAGAATGCCTATAACAGTGGTACTGCTTAGAATAGTCCAATTAAAATTTTCACATTTGGTAACTTTGCATTATATAAAAAGTATACAATGAAATATGGATCATTATCACTTTTCTTTCCTGGAATCAAAATAGTGAACATTGCATGGCACCAAAATTGCCCCTGTGACCCCTGAAAAAGCCCCAAACTTCTGAATAGCAACCAAGCTAATTAAGTCCACATGGGGAGACAGGCATCCTGGACACTTCCTCCTTCTTAAAAAGAAATAAATCAATTATAACCCAGGTATATTAGCTTCCATCGTTTTTACTCTTGCCCAACTATTTTTAATTACATAATTATTGGTTTTCATTGTCACCCCAGACAATGATTATATGCTGCATACGTTGAATAACTACATCTGTTTTTAATTTTTTTAGCTATTATATACCCAAATGCCTAGATTTCATGGTTAAAATGTGGCAGAAAACTGCATTAGTTCTTGCCCTGGTTTATCTATCTCATTGCACCAGCTCCTCACATTTGTTGGCTGATTATCAGCCACCTAATTCAACAAGATCACCATTTGCAAAGTTTCATTTAGACCCTAGCATCTCCTTCTCTTTTACGTGTACCCCTAGTTTCCCGGATTCTAGACTGAACCAAGAATCTCCGTGTCTGAAAGGGGGACTGAGGTAGAGTAGGCCGTGTGAAAGAGTCGGCAACTTTGCATATAAGGCATGTCCATGAGTCAGTTCTCAACGGTGGAGATGGCTTCTGACGCAGCTGCCCTCCAGTGCAGTTCCTGAGCATGACTTTACCACTGCCGCCCAATCTCTGCTAATAACCTCCCATCGTCACATAGAAGGTCAGTTGGGGGTTAATCAAATCCACCATCTTGTGGCACAAATGAGTAATTTAAGTCAGGAAGAAATCTGGAGGACTTTCTGGACAACCCTAAAGATCACCTTGACATCCAAGACCCAGGCATCTCAAGACCACTGTTCTGGACATTCCTGAAAAATCTTAGTCCTTGGTGTCCCTCTTGCCTACAGTTATCCTCCAACTCAAGGAACTCGCAAAACTTCACAGAGCGGCCAAAGATCCAGCACTAATATGTGACAAAACTCTTTTGATCCATTAGCAAACAGAAAGTTCCATTTAACAGGGGTTTTTAACAGTGAAGCATGTCGCACTCTAGACAGTTTTCTCCAGCACATACATTATGGACACAAAGTTTTCAATGGTGACTTCTATTCCTTTGTCTCCCCTTGAACCAACTGCAAGTTCTGACACAACACTGTCTGCTGGAAACTAGGATTGTAAGAAAGAACAAAGTTGAATGGAATCTCTTTGCAAAATGCATCTAAATCTTTGCTCCATTTTATGACTAAATTCGTGTATTTTTATCAGATAGATGTGAATAATACAACAAATATACCGTAATTATGGTTTAAAAAATGTCTTGAATATCATATAAAACTCACAAAGTTCAAGGCTTACCAACATAAAGATGTTGTCTGAAAAAGAAAAGTTAGATGGCATAGATAAAAATCTTTTAAACTTTTATTTTGTTATGCTTTCAAACCCTCCCCTATCCTCTTAAAAAATATTTAATCATAGTTGAAGCCAGAGATTTTTGCTCCAACTGCTACTTTATAGGCTGCCTTGATGTAAAATAGCGTACTTTAAGGATGATGTAACAATTGGATTTTGACTCCCCTTCAGGGTCAGTCTCAGATTGGAAACTGGTTTTCCTCTGGGGAGGGAGGCTCCAACATGCCTCTTTGTACAGACTTCATTGTAATCTACTTCAAGGAGCCACATCGTCTGGCAAAAATTGAAGGAAACGTCTGTGTCTGGCTTCATTATCACCCTACCTCAGGGAGAAGTGTTAAAAGAGTAGACTCCCCAAAACTAGGGTTGTGGTTATACTTGGGTCACAGCCCACTGATAAAATGTCATCAGTATTTGCTTCCTCCTCCATTCTAACCTGAGAGGTGTCATCTAAGAAGGTCCTGGGAGAAAAATAACATGCAAGAAGGGAAAGTTGTTGCATAAAGGAGACCCCAGTCCCTGCAGGAAAATACTGAACTGAATATCAAGTGACATGTTGTGGGGCTTTGTGGATTAGCACTCTTTGAGGGCCCCAGATTTCAATCACTTGGGATAAAGGGTGCCAAGTTAGTACTGGTAAGACCAAAGCAGATTGTAAGATAAAGACAGAAGTTTCTTGGGGAAAAGAAACAAAATGTGTAAAAATTCTTGGTTATAATTTTAAGGGTAAAAGCAGGGGGGGATTACCTTGATATGAACTGGAATAGTGATCTTAAATTTGAGGGACACATATTTGCCAATTTGCCAAGATATGTGGAGAAACAGCAACATGTCTGTTAAATAAAACATTCATAATATTAAAATGTGGGTTTTCCCTGTTCTTCATTGAAAGGAATTGTGTTAGTCTGCTAGAGCTGCGAGATATCACAAAATACCACAGACTAGGTGGCTTGAAACACAAATTAATTTTTCTCACATTCCTGGAGTCTGAAAATCCAAGATCAAGGTATTGGCACATCTGGGTTCTCCTGAGGCCTCTCTCCTTGGTGTGTAATGAATGCCTTCTTGCTGTGACACCAGTATATTGGATTAGGGCCACACCCTTAAGGCCTCCTTTTAACTTAATTGCATTTTTAAAGACTTTATCTGCAAATAGGGTTACCTTCTGAGGTTCTGGGAGTTGGAATTTCAACATGTGAATTTTGTGGGGGACACAGTTCAGTCCATAATAGGAATATTTCGGACAGAGTTTAAATTTCAGCTTAAACTAAGATCCTCTTCCAGGGTTACCTGCAACACGAGGTGGATCCATTTTTCACATTCATCCAGTAGGTACTTATCAAGCACCTACTATTCAAAAGGCAGGCCGATAAGTTGCTAAGCTTGGTATAAAATGAGTAACAGGTCCTTGTCATTTAGATGTTTATAACCTACTGTAAGTAGGAGACACCTATTCCAAACAGATAGTTCTGTAATAAACCTGTGTCACATTCACCAAAGTCTTTCTCCAGGTCAGAAACACTGCTCAAATAGAAAGAAAGAAGAGCTTTCTTTCCCTGCAAAAAGGGAAAACACTTTTGGGAAATTTTGCCCTATTTCATCATTTTGTCTAGAGTTGGACATTCATTCATTCATCCATGCCATCTTTTCATCCAACACTTGTGTGAGTACTTTGTTCCAGACATTGGCCTTTTAACAATATCAATGCCATAAGTAACAGATCAAATTCAAATACGGAGTAATTTCACTGGCTTAAAAATCCTCTGTGCTCTGCCTTATTCATCCCTTTAGCCCCCTGACCTTTCATCCCTTCACTGTCTCCACAGTTCTGTCATTTTCCAGGATGTTATATAATTGGCACCATACAGTACGTAGCCTTTACAGATTACCCTTTCCGTTTTTTTTCCTTTCCAAGTTTTTATTTAAATTCCAGTTTGTCAACATACAGGGTAGTATTAGTTTCAGGTGTAGAATTTCGTGATTCTACACTGGCTGCCCCAGTTTGCATTCCCACCAACAGTGTAAGAGGGTTCCCCTGTCTCTGCATCCTCACCAACACCTGTTGTTTCCTGTGTTGTTAATTTTAGCCATTCTTATAGGTGTGAGGTGATGTCTCATTGTAATTTTGATTTGTATTTCCCTGATGATGAGTGATGTTGAGCATCTTTTCTTGGCCATCTGTATGTCGTTTTTGGGGAAAAAAAAGTCTATTCATATCTTCTGCCCATTTTTTAAAAATTTCTTAAATTTTTTTTTTTTTTTTTTTTGAGAGAGAGAGACACAAAGTGTGAGTGGGGGAGGGGCAGAGAGACAGGGAGACACAGAATCTGAAGCAGGCTCCGGCTCCAGGCTCTGAGCTGTCAGCACAGAGCCAACATGGGGCTCAAACCCATGGACCATGAGATCATGACCTGAGGTGAAGTCAAAAGCTTAACCAACTGAGCCACACAGCTGCCCCTCTTCTGTCCATTTTTTAACTAGATTATTTGGTTTTTGGATATTGAGTTTGGTAAATTTTTATATATTTTGGATACTAAGCCTTTATCAGATATGTCACTTGCAAATATCTCCTCCCATTCCATAGGCTGCCTTTTTGTTTCATTGATAGTTTCCTTTAATGTACAGAAGCTTTTTATTTTGATCAAGTCCTAATTGTTTATTTTTGCTTTTGTTTCCCTTGCTTCCAGAGACATATCTAGTAAGAAGTTGCTAAGGGAGATGTCAAAGAGGTTCCTGTCTGTGTTCTCCTCTAGGATTTTAATGGTTTCCTACCTCACATTTAGGTCTTTAATCTATTTCAAATATAGTTTTGTGTATGGTGTAAGAAAGTGGTCTAATTTCATTCTTTTGCATGTTGTTGTCCAGTTTTCACAACACCATTTAAGAGACTTTTTCCCATCACATATTCTTTCCTGCTTTGTTGAAGATCAACTAACCATATAGTTGTGTGTTTACTTCTGAGTTTTCTATTCTGTTCCATTGATCTGTGTCTGTTTTTGTACAAGTACCATACTGTCTTGATGATTACAACTTTGTAATATAACTTAAAGTCTGGAATTGTGCTGCTTCCAGCTTTGCTTTCCTTTTTCAAGATTGCTTTGGCTATTCAGGGTCTTTCGTGGTTCCATACACATTTTAGGATTGTTTGTTCTAGGTCTGTGAAAAATAATGGTGGTGTTTTGATAGGAATTGCATTAAATGCATAGACTGCTTTGGGTAATATAGACACTTTAACAATATTTGCTCTTCCAGTCCATGAGCATGGAATGTTCTTCCATTTCTTTGTGTCATCTGCAATTTCTTTCATCAGTGTTTTATAGTTTTCAGAGCACAGATTTTTTTTTTTTTTTTTTTTTTTGCCTTTGGTTAGGTTTATTCCTAGATATATTATGGGCTTTGGTGCAACTAGAAATGGGATTGATTCCTTGATTTCTCTTTCTGCAGCTTCATTATTCATGTATAGAAATGCAACAGATTTCCATACACTGATTTTTTTATCCTACAAATTTACTGATTTTGTGTTTCAGTTCCAGCAATATTTTGGTGGAGTCTTTTGGGTTTTCTATACAGAGCATCGTGTTATCTGCAAATAGTGAAAGTCTGACTTCTTCCTTGCTGATTTGGATGCTTTTTATTTGTTGTTGTTGTTGTTGTCTGATTGCTGTGGCTGAGACTTCCAGTATTATGTTAAACAACAGTGGAGAGACTGGACATCCCTGTCTTGTTCCTGACTATAGAGGAAAAGCTCTCAGTTTTACCCCATTGAGGATGATATTAGCTGTGGGTTTTTCACATGTGGCTGTTATGATGTTGAGGTATATTCCCTCTAACCCAACTTTGTTGAGGACTTTTATCATGAATGGAGGTTGTACTTTCTCAAATGCTTTTTCCGCATCTATTGGCAGTATCATATGGTTCTTATCCTTTCTTTTATTAATATGGTGTATCACATTGATTTATTTGCAAATATTGAACCACCCTTGCAGCCCAGGAATAAATCCCACTTAATTATGTTGAATGATTCTTTTAATGTCTGTTGGATTCAATTTGCTAGTATTTTATTGAGAATTTTTGCATCCATGTTCATCAGGGATACCGGCCTGTAATTTTCTTTTTTATTGGAATCTTTGTCTGGTTTTGGTATCAAGATAATGCTGAGCTCATGGAAGTTTTCCTTCCATTTCTGTTCTTTTTATTTTTTCTTTTTTCTCTTTTTTTTTTTTTTTTTTTTTTTTGGAAT
This sequence comes from Herpailurus yagouaroundi, assembly GCF_014898765.1. NCBI lineage: Eukaryota > Metazoa > Chordata > Mammalia > Carnivora > Felidae > Herpailurus > Herpailurus yagouaroundi. The sequence goes on from NW_024412415.1 coordinate 3,496,177, forward strand.
AGTTTGAAAAGAATAGGTATTAACTCTTCTTTAAATGTTTGTTAGAATTCACCTGTGAAGCATCTGGTCCTGGACTTTGTTTGTTTTTTGGGATATTTTTGATTACTTATTCAATTTCTTTGCTAGTTATGGTCTTTTCAAGTTTTCTATCTTTTTCTGTTTCAGTTTTGGTAGTTGATATATTTCTAGAAATTTATCCCTTTCTTCCAATGTCTAATTTGTTGGCATATAGTTTTTCTCAATATTCCTTTATAATTGTTTTTTTGTGGTGCTGGTTGTGATCTCTCCCCTCTTCTTCAGGATTTTCTTTATTTTGGTCCTTTCTCTTTTATTTTTGATAAGTCTGGCTAGGGGCTTATCAACTTTATTAATTTTTTTCTAAGAATCAGCTCTTGGTTTCATTGTTTTTCTGTTTAGTTTTGTTTCTATATCATTTATTTCTGCTCTAATCTTTATTATTTTTATTTTTCTGCTGGCTTTAGGCTTCATTTGTTGTTCTTTTCCTAGCTCCTTTAGGTGTAAGGTTAGGTTGTTTATTTGAGATTTTTCTTGCTTCTTAAAGTAGACCTGTATTGTTATAAAATTCCCTCTGATGACTGCTTTTACTGCATCCCAAAGGTTTAGGACCATCATGTTTTCATTTTCAATTGTTTCCATGTATTTTTTTTCTTCTTCAATTTCCTGGTTGACTCATTTATTTCCTTAATAGCATGTTGTTTAAGATCCATGTATTTGTGATCTTTCCAAATTTTTTCTTGTGGATGAATTCACGCTTCATAGTGCTATGATCAGAAAATATGCATGGTATGACCTCAAACTTTTTGTACTTATTAAGAACAGATTTTTTACCTTGTATGTAAACTATTCTGGAGAATATCCCATGTGCAATTGAAAAGAATGTGTATTCTTCTGCTTTAGGATGAATGTTCTGAATATATATGTTAACTCCATCCGGTCCAGTGTGTCATTTTTCTTGTTGATTTTCTGCTTCGATGATCTGTCCATTGCTGTAAATTGTGTGTTAAAGTCCCCTACTATTATTGTATTAGTAGTGAGTTCCTTCATGTTTGTTATTAGTTGTCTTATATATTTGGGTCCTTTCATATTGGGACATAAATATTTACAATTGTTATATCTTCTTGTTGGATAGTCCCCTTTATTATGATACAGTGCCCTCTTCAACTCTTGTTATAGTCTTTGGTTTAAAATCTATTTTGTCTAATATAACTTTTGCTATTCTGGCTTTTTATGATGTCCATTTGCATGATAGATGTTTCTCCATCCTTTTGATTTTGATCTGCAGGTGTCTTTAGGTCTAAAATGAGCCTCTTGAGGGAAGCATATAAATGGATCTTGTTTTTTTTTTTATCCACTCCAACACTCTATGTCTTTTGATTGGAGTGTTTAGTCCATTTACATTTGAAGTAAGTATTGATAGATATGTTTAGTGCCATTTTAGTATTTGTTTTCTCATTGTTTCTGGAGATTTTTTTGTATTCCTTTCTTGTCTTTGTCACTTTTGGTCTTTCCCACTCAAAGAATCCCCTTGAATATTTCTTGCAGGGCTGGTTTAGTGGTCACAACTCCTTTAGTTTTTGTTTGTCTGGGAAACTCTTTATCTCTCCTTCTATTCTGAATGATAGCCTTGCCAGATAGAGTATTCTTGGCTGCAGATTTTTCCCCTTCAGCATGTTTAATATATCATGCCACTCCCTTCTGGCCTGCCAAGTTTCTGCTGAGAAATCTCCAGCTAGCCTTATGGGCCTTCCCTTGTAAGATAGGGACTTCTTTTGTCTTGTTGCTTTTAGTATTTTTTCTTTATCACTATATTTTGCAAACTTAATTACAATGTGTCTTGGTGTTGGCCGGCCTTGTGGATTTTGATAAGAGTTCTTTGTGCCTCCTGAATTTGGGTATCTGTTTCCTTCTCCTAATTAGGAAAATTTTCAGCTATGATTTCCTCAAATAAATTTTCTGCCTCCTTTTCTCTCTCTTCTTCTGGTATTCCTAAGATATAAATCTCATTATATTTGATGGATTCACTGAGTTCCCTAGGTTTATTCTTATGTTCCATGATTTTTCTTTCTCTGCTTTGTTCAGTTTACTGTTTTCCATTATTTTACCTTCTATATCACTTATTCCTTCCTCTGCTTCTTCCACCCTTGTGTTCATTACATCCAGCTTGTTTGGTACCTCAGTTAATGTGTATATCAGTCATTTCTTACTGATTATTTTTTTAACTCTTTTATCTTAGAGGTAAGCGTGCTTCCTTGAAGTCTTCCATTCTTTTCTCAAACCCAGTGAGTATCCTTATGATTGTTGCTTTAAATTTTCTATCAGGCATATGACTTATATCTGTTTCAATTAGATCTCTGCCCATGACCTTAGCTTGTTCTTTCTTTTGGGATGAATTCCTCCATCTTGGCATTTTGTCTAAGTCTCTGTCTTCTTCTGTGTGTTAGAAAAGTCTGTTATGTTTCCTGCTTCTGGGAATAATGGCTTTATGAAGAAGAGGTCATATAGTGTCCATATAGTGCCTAAAGCCTGGCACTTCAGGGAATATCTCTGGTGTGTGCTGCATGCACTCAGCTGCTGTGTTTTGGCTGTTCTATCCATAGTCCAAGTCATATGCAGAGGCTCTCCTTGCCTGCAGTGGGAAATGTTTGGACTTTGGCCAGGGTGTGGTAAGTTTTAACCAGGTGTGCTCTAGTCTGCTTATTAAATGAGACCTGATGCTATTTTCACTAAAAGTGAAGCCTTGCAGAACTCCCCGGTCAGGAACCATAGTGTGAGTGAGGGTTTCTGCTGGTCTTCTGGAGAAGGAGCCCATTGCACTGGGACTGAGGCACACTCACCTGAGAAGGGCAGTACTGGCAGAGCGCAGGGGGGTGGGACTTGGTGTATCCAGGTTAGGCAGCCAATGTTAGTGCTGTGCTGTTTACTAGAGGTGGTTCTGTGCTTATGCTGAGGGGTAGAGGAGGGAAATGGTGCCCACCAGCTCTTTTGTCCCCAGAGAGGCATCTCTGTGAACACCACCTCTCACAGATGCACTCCAAGAAGAGGGAACAGTCTCTCCCCTGTGAGCCTTAGGTGATCCTCAGATTGCATTATCTGCCCCAGAGTTGTTTGCCTGCCTTCTCTTCAGGAGTAGGGCAGCACCCTCAGGGCTCCATCCTGGCCAAGTCCATAGACATTTGAAACACCAGTTTTCAAGCCCTGCTGGTTGTGAAAACTCATGAAAATCAGACCCTCTCATTTGCCCAACCAATGGCTTCAGGGAAGCATGCTCCTTGTGTGTATCCCTGTGTGCTTCCCTTTCACTTTTCTCCACAGCTAGGGCTCCCTCCCCTCCACAGCACCCACTATCCTCTTTCTTCCCCAAATATCTCTGTACTCTCTACCTTCCTCTATGTGGCCTCTTCTCTCCCTGTAGTTGTGCAGTTTATTCTCTCAGTCTTCAATTCTATTTCTTGGGTATTCAGAATTATGTGATAGTTATATAGTTATGTTTGAGGGACAAGATGGGCTTAAGGTCCTCCTACTATACTGTCATCTTATTTCAGGCCAAATTACCCTTTTTTCACTTAGTAACATGCATTTAAGTTTCCTCCATGTCTTTTTAGGCTTAAATGGCTCATTTATTTTTATCCCTGAACAATATTGCGCCGTCTAGATGCACCACGGTGTCTTTATCCATTCATCTACTAAAGGACCAAGTTGCTACCAAGTTTGGCAATTATAAGTAAAGCTGCTATAAACATTTATAAGTTTTTGTTTAATCATTAAATATGCAACTCTTTGGGACAAATACCAAGGAGGATGATTGATAAAACATAAATGGTAAGAGTACATTTAATTTTATAAGACATTGTCAAACTGTCTTCTTCCAAAGTGGCTTGCCTTTTTGCAGTCCCACCAGCAATGAATGCGAGTCCCTGTTATTCTACATTCTCATTAGCAATTGTGATATTGAATTTTGGCCATTTTTGTAGATATATAAAGGTATCTCATTGTTGTTTTAATCTGCAATTCCCTAACAGTATACAGTAGTGAACATCTTTCCATATGTTGATTTTCCATGTGCATAAATTCTTTGTTGAGGGTATTTTGGCCATTTTTAATCAAGTTGTTCATTTTCTTATTGTTGAGCTTTAAGTGTTCTTTGTATATTTTATATTAACAGTCCTTTATCAGTTATGGCTTCTGGAAATATTTCCTCCCAGTCTGTGGCTTGTTTTCTTCATCCTTCTATAGCATCTTTCATAGAGCAGAAGTTTTTAATTTTAATGAAGTCCAGCTTATCAGTTATTTCTTTCATGGATTGTGCCTTCACTGTTTTATCTCAAAAGTCACACCATACCCAAGGTCATCTAGACTTTCTTCAATGTTATCTTCTAGAAGTTTATAGTTTTCAATTTTACTTTTAGGTCTATGAACATTTTAGGTTAATTTTTCTAAAGAGTGTAAGATTTGTATTTAGATTCTTTTGTGTGTATGGATGTCCAGTTGTTCCAATACCATTTGTTGATAAGACTGTCTTTATCTCATTGTATTGCCTTTACTCTTTTGTCAAAGATTCATTGGCTCAATTTATGTGAGCCTATTTCTGAGCTTTCTATTCTGTTCCATTGATCTATTTGTCTATTTTTTACCAATACCACACTGTCTTGATTACTGCAGCTTTGTAGCAAGTCTTAGAGTTGAGTAGTGTCAGTTCTTTGACTTTGTTCATCTCCAAGGCTTTCTTGTCTATTCTGAGTCTTCAACTCTGTATATAAACTTTAAAATCAGTTTGTCGATATCCACAAAATAACTTGAGATTTTGATTAAGTTTTCATTGAATCCATAGATCAAATTTGGAAGAAGTGATATTTTGACACTATTGAAACTTCCTGTCCATGAACATGGAATGTCTCCCTATTTACTTAGTTCTTTGATATTTCTTTCATCAGTTTTATAGTTTTCTCTTCTCAATCTTATACATATTTTACTAGATATATTTCATATTTGGGGGTACTAATGTAAATGTTATTGGGTTTTTAATTTCAAATTCCTCTTGTTTACTTCTGGAATATAGTAACCCCAGGGATTTTCTGAAGTTTCTCTCAGTTCCGTAGCCCTGTTCACAGGCTTCATATGGCTCCACATGCCTGTACCTTGTGGAAGGGAGGAAGAAAACCTCTTTCTGCTCCAAACCTTATCAAATACATGAAACTTTATGCCACACAAATGTCATAGTACAGGGGAAATACAAAGACCCTTATATGCCTCTGTCAGTTTTTGATATATGGAACTACTGTATATTAGTAGTAGTTAGAAGGACTGACACAAATATGTTGCTGTTACTTAATCATTCATTTCCAAAATACTGTCTGCTCTCAAGAAAATTAAATCAATGCCAGTGAGCTTTTGACACAAGGTTTTATTGTGTAATTTGATGTCTTAGAAAGGGATTGCATATAAAATACAGCACATCCAACTTTTTTCTGTTGCTTATAATTTAAGATTTTACTCACTATGAAAATATAAATATCTTCAGAAACATAAGGATATTAAGGCAAGGACAAGCCAGCTACAAACTGGTTACAGAATTTTTTTTTCAAATTAAGATAGCTTTATTTTTTTATTTTTTAAATATTTATTCATTTTGATAGAGAGCATATGCAAGTAGGAGAGGGGCAGAGAGAGAGAGGAACGGAGAAAGAGAGTTCCAATCAGGATCCATTCTGTCAGCACAAAGTCTGACACAAAATTTTACCCAATGAACTGTGAGATCATAACCTGAGCTGAGATCAAGAGCTGGATGTTTAACTGACTGAGCTACCAGGTGCCCCTAAGGTATCTTTAAAAGACATCAGAGAGATTTCCGCTTCCAAGAAGATGGAATAGAGATCATTTCTCCTATTTCTTCTGTTACCAACAACTAAACATTTTAAACAACATATATAAGAGAAACACAAGAAGATTGAAAGGGGAGGAGAAAAAGACTAGCTAGGAATATACAACACAAGGAACGATGTGTTGGTTAGTTCCTGGGTTTTTCTTTTGCCTCATGTATCTCAGTCTAGGAGCTAAAGAAGCTGGAAAGATGCACATGCCAAATGACCCCAGAAAACAAACAAACAAAAAAAATCTTCAACAAAACTTACTCTCCCCAGCAAAATGACCAGGAATGGGGAGCCTAGGCTGCCACCACCTGCTAGGATCATATCAGAGAAGGAAGTCAGACTTTTATCTCCACTGAGGAATGATGAAATCCTCCCAATGAACATCATATGGGGACCCAGAACTTACACCACCCCCTAACCAACAGTAGAGAAGTACCCATCCCCTTCCCTGCTGAAGTAGAGTCAGAGGAAGCCTAGTGAACAAAAAAGTTTTAACAAGTCCACTTCCCTGGAAAACTAGTAGATGGTTGAAAATCCCACTGCTACCCTGCAATAATGAGGAGCCCCTCCCCCACTTGGGTCAACAGAAGCTGAGTGAGAACACAGACTTCTACTCCTACCTGCCAGTAACAAGGCAACACCCTACACACACACACACACACACACACACACACACACACACACTTCCAATACCAAAGTGGTAATTAAAGAAGCCAGCTGAAACAGAAGGTGTAAATTAGATTCACAGTATTATAGCATATGCAAAATACCCAGGTTTGATTTTTAAAAATCAGTTACAAAGTACCAAAAAAATTCAACTTTAATAAAAACAAAAACAAACAATGGTTGCCAATACTGAGGTGACAGGAATGTTAGGTTCATCTGACAACAATTTTTTTTTTAATTTTTTTTTTCAACGTTTATTTATTTTTGGGACAGAGAGAGACAGAGCATGAACGGGGGAGGGGCAGAGAGAGAGGGAGACACAGAATCGGAAACAGGCTCCAGGCTCTGAGCCATCAGCCCAGAGCCTGAGGTGGGGCTCGAACTCACGGACCGCGAGATCGTGACCTGGCTGAAGTCGGATGCTTAACCAACTGCGCCACCCAGGCGCCCCTCATCTGACAACAATTTTTAAAGAGACATCATAAAAACATTTCCATAAGCGAGGCACCTGGGAGGCTCAGTGGGTTAAGCGTCCAACTCTTGATTTCAGCTCAGGTCATGATCTCACAGTTCATGAATTTGAGCTCTGCATTAGGCTCTGCACTGTCAGTGCAGACCCTGCTTGGGATTCTCTCCACCCCCCCTCTGTTTTTGTCCCTCCCCTACTAGTACACTTTCTCTCTAAAAAATAAACTTTAAAAAAATGTTTCAATAACCAGTTACAAACACATTTGAAACAAAAAAAAAAGTCTCAGCAAAGATTATAAAATATAAGGAAGATCCAAATGTAAATCTTAAAACTGAAAATACAAAAATTCAAATAAAAAACTCAATGGATAGGTTCAACAGCAGAATGGAGCAGGCAGGAAAGAATCAGGGAACTTGAAAATAGAACAACATTGATATTACTCAATTTGAACAACAGAGAGAAAACAGACTGAAGAAAATGAGCTGAGCCTCAGCAACCTGTAGGAGTATCTTAAAAGACCTAACATTCCTGTCATTGGAATACAAGAGGAATAAAGAGGGCAGGCTGAAATAATTCTCAGGGAAGTAATAGCTGACTACTTCCCGAATTTTGCCAAAAAACATAAACCTACACAAAGCTGAGAAAACCTCACACAGGATATAATCAAAGAGTTACCTGCCAAGACACATCATAGTCAAACATCTGAAATGAAAGACAAAAACCAAAGTCTTGAGAGTAGCAAGAGAGAAATGGCATTTTACCTATGGGGAAAAACAATTTAAATGGCAGCAGATTCCTCATGTGAAACTATAGAAGCCCTAGGAAACAGCATAACATTTATGAAAGAAAAGTCTCAGTCTATAATTCTATATCTGAAGAATTTATCTTTCAGGAGGAAAAGAGAATAAGGGCAAACTAAGAGAGTTTGTTATCAGTACACTACCCTAAAAGACTGGCTAAAGAAAGTTCACTAAGCAGAAAGAAAATGATAAAAGAAGGAATCATGAAATAACAGAAGAAGAAGAAGAAGAAGAAGAAGAAGAAGAAGCAGAAGCAGCAGCAGCAGAGGAGGAGGGGGAGAGGGAGGAGAAGAAGAAAGAATAATGAAAAAGGTAAATATATAGGTAAATACAATATATTTTCCTCTTCTTAAAGGAAATTCTTAACTATGTTTCATGGTTGAAGCAAAAAAAAAATAACAATATCAGATATGTTTCTAAATGTATGTAGAGAAAATATTTAAGGCAATTACATTATCAACAGAAGAAGAAAATGAGACATAAAGGGAAGTAGATTTCTACGTGACTCAAACACGTAAAATGTTGACACGAGTAGACTATGCCAAGTCATGTATATAAAATACAATACCAAGGGCAGCTGCTACAAAAACTTTAAAAAAAGATATACTTACAATACCGCAGATAAATCAAAAAGAAATGCTAAAAAATGTTTATGTGACCCACAGAAAGGCGGGGAAAAGAAAGCAGAGAAACAAACAGGAAGAACAAACCAAGAACAAAGATACAGTGTCTGATTTAACATACTAAAAATTAAATTAGTTATAAATGGTCCAAGTATGACAATTAAAAGACAGAGATTGACATAATGTATTTTAAAAATTATACAACTATATACTGTCTACAAGAGATTCACTTCAACTATAATGTTGTAGGCAGGATGAAAGTTAAGGGATGCAAAATGATAGGACGTATAATGTCAACTAGTCGAAAGAAACAGGAATGGCTATATCAATATCAATACCAAATAAAGTAGACTTCAGAAGAAAGAAAACTTGCACAGACATAGGACATTACATAATAAAAGAGTCAATCCATCAAGAAGGCATAGCAATCGTAAAATACGAGAACCACACATGGAGCTATAAAATATGTGAAGCAAAAACTTTTACAATTACAAAGAGAAATAGACAAATCTATAATTATCCTTAAAACTTCCCCACTCTTCTCTCAACAATGGTTAGAACAACCCACAGTCACACCCACACACACGCATACACACACAAAGCCAGGCACGTGCATGTGAGGCCTGGGAAACTGTGAGGGCAAGATAGGGGGGAATGAACGAGATCCTCCTGGCACACTCAGTCTTGCAGTAAGAGCAAGCAGTGGTCTCCCATGGCTAGAAAAGACGTAAGAGAGCTCAAAAACTTTCCCCCTCTGATGGATAGGTTTGTGGGACCTGCTAAAGAATAAAAAGATTATAGAAAATCTCAGGAAAATCCTCCAGACTCTCCAATCCAAAGCCCTGATAAAGGAACTTATCGAGCCTGACTGAAAATCATTTGAAGACTGTGCTACACTAAATCTAACTAATTGGGCGACAACAATGTCGCCCAAAACCAGTACAACTAAGAATGTATTGACTCAGTGCTCACACTAGGCACATGACAGAAAGGGCAAACCCTTCTCTAGCACAAATATTATTGGCTTCAGCCTCTACATTTATCTTACACAGCACATACAGCATTCAATCAAAAGCTGAGACATGCAAAGAAATGGAAAATGTGGCCCATCGCTATGAAAAGAAACAGTCAAAAGAACCAGATCTAGATATGGCCCAGATGTTGGAAAACTCAGAGAGAGATTTTAAAATAAACAAATATGGTAAATATGTTAAAGGATCTTTGGGTGAAAAACACAAGTAAGCAAATAGAAAGTGTCATCATTGAAATGGAAACTATATAAACACACTAAGTAGAAATTCTCGAACTAAAAAAACTGATAACAAAGCCTATTAGAATTCTTTTTATTCATTCCTACCAGTAGACTAGACACAGAGGAGGGAAAAAAGTAAGTGAATTTAAGGACATGTTCATAGAAATTATCCAACCGCAATGCAAAGAGAAAGAAAGTGTGGGGAAAAGATACAGCATCTGAAATCTGTAGCACAGTATCAAATGGTATGATACACACATAACTGGAAATCCACAAAAGGAAGAGAGGGAAATGGGGCGGAAAAAAATATTTGAAGAGATACTGATAGAGAATTTTGCAAAAATGATAAATACATTTCCCACAGTTCCAGGAAGCACAGTTCTACTATATTTACCACGAACGGGATTAAAAAAGAAATCATACCTATACCCATCATGGTCAAAGTGCTGAAAGAAAAATATAATCTTGAAAGCAGCTTGGGGGAAAACGTCACACTTTATGCACAAGTGCACAGCAATCAGAATGAAGCATGACTATTCATCAGAAACAACAAAGGACAGAAGAAAATGTAATGACATTTTTAAGTTCTGAAAGAAAAAACTGTCAACCTAGATTCTATATCCAGTGGAAATATCCTTCATGAAGGAAGAAAAAAAATAAATGAATTCTCAGAGAGACAGAGGCTGAAAGAGTTCATCCTTAGCTGACCTGCACCACAAAAATGCTAAAGTAAATTCTTTAGTCAGAAGGACGATACTAGAGAAAACCTTGTTCTGTATGAAGGAATAAAGAACATTAAGGGAGTACGTATATGAATAAACATAAAGGATTTTTTCAAATTATTCTGACATATGTATATCACATACATATGCATACATAAAATGTAAAAAAACTTTAAATCCTCAAAAATTATTCTATTATAAAATAAAAATGTATTTTTAAATTCCAATGTATCTATATCTATGCCTTTAACAGATATAGAGAGAGAGATGTTAAATGTTTTAAAACTATAATGACTGTTTAAAGTCAAAATTACATCAATGTAAAAAAATTGTATCAGTGTATTATGGGGTTTATAGCTTATGTCAAATAAAACCCATGACAACAAGAGTACCAAGAACATACATGGCCATTAATTGGAAGTATGTAGGTTTATGGTTCTTGCACTGATTACAAAGCAGTACAATATTGGGGTGCCTGCATGGCTCAGTCAGTTAAGCGACCAACTGTTGGTATTGGCTCAGGTCATGATCTCATGGTTTGTGAGTTGGAGCCCCACATCGGCTCCTCGATGACAGTGCTGAGCCTGATTGGGATTCTCTCTCTCTCTCTCTCTCTCTCTCTCTCTCTCTCTCTGTTCCTCCCCTGCTCTCTCTCTCTCTCTGTCTCACAATAAATAACCTTAAAAAAAATGTAGTAGAATATTTGTTGACTATATGCTATTTAAAGTGAAAAAAAAGAATATTTTAATATCTAGAGCAACCACTGGAAAAAAATAGCAAGAGGTGTAACCTATAAAGCAGAGAATCTAACAGAATATGCAAATATACTCATTTCACTCAAAAGCAGGCAGGAGAGGAGACAAAAACCCAAAGTAGATGGAACAAAAGGAGACACACTTCAAAATAGCAAACCTAAAATACAAACATATCACTAATTAAATTGACTATAAATGGACTTATCACTGCAATTAAAAGGCAAAGACTGTCAGCTAAAACAAACAAACAAACCAAATAAATAAATAAATAAATAAATAAATAAATAAATAAAACATACCCAACTGCATGCTGCTTACCAGAACAGGCTTAGAAGATTAAGACCCAGATTGAAATTTAAAAGATGAGAAAAGTATGCCCTACAAACACTAAGCATTAGAAAAGCTAATGTAGTATACGTATTAATGCCAGCCAATGTCAACTTTCAGAAAGGTGCTAGCAGATAAAGGAGATTTCATAATGATAAAAACATCAGTTTATCAAGAAGTCATAACAACTGTACATGTGGGAGAACCTAGTAACTAAGGCCCCAAACATAAGAATCAAAAATTTACAGAAGTAATAGAAGGAACAGACAAATCCACAAAAAAAGATAATACCCCTCCTTTATTAATTGATAGAATCAGTAGATAAATTCGAAAGGAAAACGAAGATTTGAAGTGCATCAACAGCTCGGTCTGCTATGCTTTTCTACAACACTATACCCAATAAGAGCAAAATACACATTCTTCCCAAGTGTAAATGAGTCATTCACCAAGACAGACCATGGCAGAGCCCTTAAGCAATCTTAGTAAATTGCAAAGGATTAAAACGATAGAATATGTTCTGTGATCAGAACAGCATTCAATTAGAATTCAGTAACAATAAGATAGCTAGAAAATCTCCAAATATTTCAAAATCAAACAACAGACTTCTGGATAACTCAAGGGTCAAAGAAAAAAAAATCTCAAAGGAAATGAGAAGGCCTTTAAGCCTCAGTCACCTTTACATCTTTACGGGAACGAGATTATCAGATCACTTCAGAGAGCAGGTTTTAATTAGTGGAACATAAAAGAAGACTTGGAGGGGCTGCTCTTGCGAAGAGAAAAAAAAAAAAATCACTGAAAGCAGAATTAAAGGACCTGATACTGCCGCTTACTGGCTGGGAGACTTTTTAAAAGCCCCTTAGAAAATGTATTTGTTCACCTGAAATAGGAATAATAACACTGGCACTGTCACATCTTTGTGAAAGTTAAATGCAATGTTTGCAAAAGCACCTACCAAGCAAAGGGCTTGGTCTATCCTAGTAGATGCTCAACAAACTCTGACTGGATGAAAAAGTAGCTTGGAGTTATCAAAAACAGGCTTTGTAAATTTGCCTAGGGCTCAACCTAAGCAAGAAAGAGAAAATATTAGCTACACGTGAGGATTGCAAGTCATACCTAACTAGCCCATAAGAGATGTCTTTAAGGATAACTGAAAGGACCTTTTGTTTTTTTAAGGTATCTCTTTGGAGGGAACTTGGAGTTGGGGGAAGAGCGCATGTGTTCATATTCTCCCACTATGTCTCTTAACTGAACCAGTGCATTCCAGCTTCTTAAACAAACAATATTTCCACTTCATTGCTATTTACAGCCATAGCCTAAAGCACAAAGATCAGACTCAGCGTCTGATTAAACTAAGTTTTATAAAGAATGACAAAATAATTGGTAAAAACATTTCAGCTTGGGTATGTAAAATAGAAAAAACAAAGTAGCAAACGTTCAAAGCACAATGGGTTTTGGGGAACAACACTGTCTTTTCTCTTTGGCATTTCTCTAGGATTCCTATCTTGGCTGGGTGACAAAAACCTGTCCATCAGCTGCAAGCCTGAGCCTATCAGCCTTACAAATCAGAGTTAATAAAAGTCAATCAGTGATGGTTTAACTTGCTTGCTCCTGCCTGAAGCCGGATTCAGCCCCAGTGTCTGTCATCCACTTAGAAAACACTTTCTATGGCCGCCCATAAATTCTAAAAATTTACTCATCTACATTTCTGTAGATAGGAAAAAGTGATTTGTATAAATATGCACCAGGCCAACACAGATGCATGTGAATCCCCTACAGATAAATGCACAAATACAAACTTAATCCTCCATAGTTACAGACATCGAAAGACCGTTTTCTTAAACAAAATCAGCCTCTTACTTTAGAGTTGTACCTTGTGCATACATGTCTTTCAGTATAGAAAGTACTCATATCTTAACTGCCTTTACAGTATGTTGGCTTGTGACTTTTTCAATAAATTATGTGTTGATGTATTCATTGCCCAAATCTTTGTGGCAATGTCCGCTAAATGATGTTGGATCTAAGTTACAAACTACTAGCACTGCTGTTTGATCCTGTCAGATCTAAGTTTTTGTGTATCTACACAGACAACAACAGAATATTCTGCCTCAACCAGAGCTATCTACAGCCAAATACAGTGTACTTAACTCTCAGAAGGGCCGTTTAGGAGATAGCCAGGGGGGAGGAAGAATCCAAGAGAAGCTGTTAGGACAAATATTAATCTGAGACAAATTTTCTTCTAACGATAAACACCTTAGTTTTCAAATCAAATTTAAAGTCCAGGGTTGTGTCAAACAGAATCATGGGAGAATACAACACATGCTCCTTCATTCATTCAACAGATGTTTGCTGAATGAAAACCGTGCCTTTTATGTCTGTTTTAACAACAAGGACAAATTATAATGCAGGTGACATAGGTAATCTTAAATTTTCTAATGGCCACATTTTAAAAAGTAAGGAGAAATAAGTAGAATTAACTTTAAGAAGATATTTCATTTAACCCAATATATACATGTATTATCATTTCAATATGCAATCAATATAAATACTTATTAAAGAGATATTTTAGGGCGCCTGGGTGGCTCAGTTGATTAAGCGACCAACTTCAGCTCAGGTCATGATCTCGCAGTCCGTAAGTTCGAGCCCCGCGTCAGGCTCTGTGCTGACAGCTGAGAGACTGGAGCCCGCTTCTGATTCTGTGTCTCCCTCTCTCTCTCTCTCTCTGCCCCTCCCCTGCCTGTGTTCTGTCTCTCTCTCTCTCTCTCTCAAAAATAAACATTAAACAAAATGTTTTAAGAGATATTTTACATCACAATTCAGACCCGCCACATCTCAAGTGTTCATAGCCACATGCGGCTAGGGGCGACCATACTGTGCAGTTCAAGATGCTATGAGTACAACAGTGAAAAAAATATACATATTTGCTCTTATGGAGATTAATCGGGGGGGGGGGGGGAAAACAGACAGTAAAAAAAAAAAATAGGAAATGTCAGGTTGTTAACATGGCCTAAAAGGCCGTGTGTGCTCTGGCCCCAGCTACCTCTCCGAACTCATCATCATCTCCCCCTGCCCCCTTGCACTCGCTGGGCCTGCAACCACACTGCCCACCTGCCTGTCTATGAATGAGTCTGCCAAGCACGTACCACCTCAGGGTATTTCCATCCACCTGAACATTCTTCTCTAAGACATAAAAGCACTTTAAAAACCTAGTGAACAATGTGCACAATGATAAACAGCTATAGAGCACCTACCATACACGTTACATACATTTTCTCAATTCATCAAACTTCATGATAAAGTGAGATAACTATTAGTATGTATGTTTTATGGACTAACTGGACTTTACATGTTATGCATATATAATGTATGTAACCAATCTACTCTTCAATCTTTGTTGGTTTTGTTTTTTTTTTTTCATTTTTAAATTGTTATGCTCAGTGACTATATTGCCTTAGGATTCATTCTTAGAAGTAGAATTGTGCTGGGTCAAAAACTAGGAGAACTTTTAGGCTTTAGGGATAGATTGTGGAATTATTCTCTAGCAAAAGTAGATCAGTTCAAAAGCAACAGCCTGTACCCCATATCTCTCCTGGCTTTCAACTTACTGTTTTCCTTATTTTTAATCCTCAATAGTTTAATATGAGAAAGATGGCACCTCAATGATGTTTTATATTTTTTCCATTCATTTTATTCTTTGGGAGGCTAAACATTTCTCATGTTTGTTGAAAATTTTATTTCTCTCTATTTAACTTTCTTGTGCCTATTGTTGTTTTTTCCATTTATGTGTTTACCTTTTTTTTTTCCACCGCTAATAAGCACTGTGTGCTAAAATAGGAATATTAATTCTTTGCTTATTTCTTTAATGTTGCAAATGTCTTTTCTAGCTCCCCCTGTGTCTTTTCATTCTCTTTTAATCTCACTCTTCTTTTTTGTCTAGCATTTCTACTTTTGTTGGCATGCCTTAAAAATCCTTTCCCCCAAATTTTGAAAATGCTTCTCCATCCTATTCTCTCCAGCCGCCTCCAGTGAACAGCCTGTGGGGCCGCTGTCTTCTCATGTTTGAGACACTATCCATGCCAAGCATATCACAAAAGAAGGGTTTGTCTGCTGGTGTTCCCATTCTCCCTTTTCTTCAACCTTCCCTTCTTAACTTCCCACGGAGTTCACGGAACCTTTGCTCTGGAGCAACCCTATCCCACAACACCCTAGGATCTTAAGATCTACCTTCTCCCATCTTCCAAAAAAGCAATGGTCTCATATACTCACCTTAGGTCATTGCCTTTCTTGACCAATATATGAGAAAATTTTAGAGGAGTAGTAGAAATGGAGACAGGCCTTAAGTAGAGTCAACAGAGCACTAAATTTGAAGTTCGATCCCTGCACGTTAACTCTGGTTCTGCTGTTAACTACATGTCCTTACACTTAAGTTCTCTGGCCCCACCATTTCTTATAAGACAAAAGGGTTGGCCCAATGATCCTCAGCTGCATTCAAAAGCTGACGTTTCTTATTGGCTGCTATGAGTCTTCTTTTTCATCTGGCCTTAGAAGAAACATAGTCCAAATACAGAAGGCGTCATCTAATTCTATGACCCACATAAGGAGAGTTTCTGGCATAAATAATTCTGAATGAGACTCAATGACCTAACCTTCTGCTTCCTAAGGCCACTTATTGCATGGTCATACTGGGAAAATCAACTTCTCCACAGGCAAATAAATATTATTTATCAGTAAAAAGAAATAATCAAGCCTTGAAATTTCTATACAGAGTTATCAAGTCAAAGAGGAAATCACTTTCTAATTCAGAAATATCACAAGTAATAGAGAGTTGACTTTTTACCTGAATTAGAAATAACAAATTTTATTGGGCTTGGAATCATCACTAAAATATTAAGCTTCTCTTTCATATTCTATCCAATGAATAATGAACTGCTTCATTGGACTTGAACTTATTTTGGACATGAATTTATTGGACCATTTTCTGAAGGTAGAATTCCAGGCCAGAATTATATGTCAGTAACTGAATACAAAAGTTGGCCTTCTTTGTCTGGTGTAGAAACTGCCATCTCTTCTAAAATACAGAACAGATTTTCCAGTTCGTTTTGCAGAAACGGCTTCCATGGGATTTGACAACACAAGAGTCATTCATTAATCTAATTGTCTTCTGCCATGAAATTATGCTTAATGTTAGTAATGTAGAGACAGTAATATTATAAAATATGAACTGCTGAAGTAGCCTGGAATATCCTGGCAATTTCCAGCCACTTGATGGATTAATATCCAATTCTGGTAAATTTTAGATACTGATTGATGGGGACATTTAAAAGCAAATGTAATTAATTTTAAGCTTTATTTACCATTAACTTCCACGGCTTTAACCCCTAAATATAATAACAGGTAGGTATGAGAAATTCTCATCAGTTACGGCCATCTTTAAAAGAAAGAGCATTACTCACTGGAATTATTGCAGTATTTGTCACAATCCAATACTAGCTCATATTTTCTCTTGTTGTCTACCTAATATTATCTTGGTAGTATAAACTATAAGAGAATTCACCCATATTTTCACTTACTCTTTTTGCCTTTTTTGGGAAACTGCTATTGTCAGAGAGAATCTGTAGTCATAGTTTTCTCGTCATAAATTTCCCCTCTGGGGAAAATACACATTTTCCTAATCTTACTAAATAAGTGTGATTAAAAAACCAAAGCAAACCTTAGGACTTTTGACCCATTTGGGGCTGTCTGAACGTCATTCACCTGAACCTATAAAATTTAAAGTTCTGTGCATTTGAGGTATCAAACACTTCCGACAAAAGTCTCAGCGGAAAAAAAAATGATACTTATGGGGTTTTTTTGTTTTCTCTGTAATCGTTCCCGTTTTCAGAAGTGAGCTCACAGAATAGCTCGATGCCAGTTATACTGAGACCTAGTTTCAAATCAATCCAAAAAAGAGTCGCTTTTGTTCCTGACGTAAAGAAATAGGGAGAATTTGTCCAGCGTTCTTTGCTGCCAGAAAGCCTCTTGATGGGCAAGCGCTCTGTGGGTTTCACAGGATCAGTCCACAAATGATACCATCACTGGCCCCTTCCAGCCCTTTAACATTCCCTCCAGTCAGAAACAAACCACAAAGTCAAAGAGTATTAGCTGTAAAGGCTTTCTAGGACAGGATTTTCATCATGTTCTCCCCTCTCTGAAAGCTACTCTACTTACAAATTGATTCCGTGGGAAAGTAGCACGTGGTTGTTACATGTTGTGTGACTCAGGGCGTCTCAAATCAGGGTGCCTCAGTTTACCTTTGAAAATCTGCCATCACCTCATCTTAAAGAAGTGCTGTTCCTCAGGGGGTGTGCAACACACAGAGGGCAGGCGTGAACCCAGTCGTTGGGTCCCCTTTGGATGTACAAGTAAGAGCAGGCTCACTCGGCAGCACCCCACAGTTTGCCATTTGGTTGTCTTCCGTCTGTCCTTGCCACGTGAAGAGCAACACACCATAATAATAATGACCATAACATATTCTGAGAGCTCACATCCATTGAGGGCTGAGGTAAGTGACACATCCGTTTTCTGAATCTAAGGTCATGCTGTTAGCAAGAGAAGGAACCAGAATTCAAGCCAAGATTATCTGGCTCCACGGGCTCGAGTTGGAAATACAAGAGAAAAAAAAAAAATCATCCCTTCAAACTTATTTTCCTACCCATGAGAATTTGCAAAGAAATTGGCAGAGGTAACCTCTCACCTTTACCCTGGAAATTCTTTCCCCATTCCTCTTAAAACAACTAATGATCATTTGATCACCTCTGAGAAGATATGGTAAATAGCAGACAAACATGGAAATGACAGTAATGACATTTTCAGCTTTATTGTACACCTATTAGCTAGCAGACATTGTGCTAAATGCTTTCCATTCACTAGTTTATTAAACCTTCTCAGCAGTCCCTAAGGTAGGTACTGTTACTATCTCCCTTGTATAGATTTAAAAAACTGAGGCTTGGATGTTTCTAAGAAACTCAAACGTGTTAAAAATAGCACTCATTTGATACCTAAGAACAGAACTTTTGTCTTTGTAAAAAACATTAAAATATTAATATGTAAGATCTAATCTCTTCCACTTATCTCTTATTTTACTAATCTGGCACTCATACCATGAAGTCTGAAAATATTTTACACCATTTCTTCTCATTGTGAGTGGTCTAAGGAAGAAAGATCTGCCCTCCTGCCTCCCCACCTTCCAGTATCTTCAGGGGTCCTTACTGGCAAAACCCAACCAGAAGCCAGGGGACAGAGGAGTTGGTTAATGCAGCCTCAGAGCAGGAAAGATAGGGAGAGGATGGGGTAGAGTGGGGGAGCTTGGGCAAACTGGGAATAAGCAGCATTGCCTCTCTCTCTCCCAATTAGAAATGGGATCCAGGGGGGCCTGGATGGCTCACTCGGTTAAGCATCTGACTCTCGATTTTGGCTCAGGTCATGATTTCATGGTCGCGAGATCAAGCCCCGCATGGAGCTCTGCACTGGGCATGAAGCCTGCTTGAGATTCTTTTTCTCTCCCTCTCTTTCTGCCCTTTCCCCACTCATGCCTTCTCTCTCTCCCTCTCTCTCTCTCTCTCTTTCAAAATAAATAAATAAACATAAAAAAAAAAAGGAAATGGGGTCCAATAAGACACATTTGATTTGGTGCCAAATGTTCACCTAGAGATAGCAGAAGTGATATGGAAAATTACCATTGCTTGATTTGCAAAAAAGTGAAGTAATAATAATGTCAATGTATATTTTTTAGAGTGCTCTATAAATCACATATACCTACATATACCAAAGTATTAAAAATGTAGGATGAGTCCTGATATCAGACCACCTAACTGACTGAGCCACCCAGGTGCCCCAATGTATCAAGAATTTTTTTTAAAAATTCGAAACAACTTGGTCATCTTTGTGAAAAGTTGAGGTTGAAGGGATGCAGATTGCAACTCTATGTTTGTTCTAACCATTTTGTTCAAGTGCTTTGTGTCTGAAGTATGTAAAATTTTGTCATATATCAAGGTTTCAGCTGACTATAAAGAGCTAGCCACATTTTCTAAAAGTGTGGTTTGCCATAGCCTAGTCCTTCATGTTATCTTGACTATATAGATCTGTTGAGCCAGATATGCAAAGTCAAGGTCAACACAGAGGTAGGAGATAGTTATCGGGCAGTTCCTACCTTCACTGGAATTACGCTGACTGCATAATTTTTCTATTTTATTTTCTACTTTACTTTTTTTTTAATTTTTTTTTTACATTTATTTATTTTTGAGAAACAGAGTGAGACAAAGCGTGAGTG
The DNA here is from genome assembly GCF_014898765.1 of Herpailurus yagouaroundi. Classification (NCBI taxonomy): domain Eukaryota; kingdom Metazoa; phylum Chordata; class Mammalia; order Carnivora; family Felidae; genus Herpailurus; species Herpailurus yagouaroundi. The sequence goes on from NW_024412415.1 coordinate 3,515,984, forward strand.
GGGGAGGGGCAGAGAGAGAGGGAGACACAGAATCTGAAGCAGGCTCCAGGTTCTGAGCAAGCGGTCAGCACAGAGCCTGATGCGGGGCTCGAATCCACAAACTGTGAGATCATGACCTGAGCTGAAGTTGGACACTCAACCGACTGAGCCATCCAGGCACCCCAGTCTACTTTATTTTCAATATGGAGACTGAGCACACAGAAGCCAGAGAATAGTGGCTTCAGTCCGATTTTAAATTATTCTTAATCATTCCAGCACAGAATGTTTAGAAAAATGGAAATTCTGCTATACTTCTGCTGGAAATATAAACTGGCAATGTGGTATCTAGTAAAGCTACAGATATGCATATTCTGTTACCCAGAAATCCCATTTTGGGGGCACCTGGGTGGCTCAGTGGGTTAAGCATCTGACTCTTGATTTCAGTTCAGGTCATGATCTGAGGATTGTGGGATTGAGCCCATGCTCAGGGCAGGGGCTGCTTAAGATTCTCTCTCTCTCTCTCTCTCTCTCTCTCTCTCTCTCTCTCTCCCTCCTCCCCCCTCGCACACACTCTCTCTCTCAAAAAATAAATAAATAAATAAGTAAAATTTTAAAAAAGAAATCCCATTTTGTTGTCTGTTTGTTTTTTGGTACATGCTCCAAAGAAGAATCTCATACTCGTGAATGAAGACACATGACTAAGATTTAAACATATTCACACAATGAAATACTTTGCCACAGTCAAAATGCCTAATGCAGATCTGCGTGTATCAACATTGGTAAACTCCAAATATACTGTAGATAAAACAGGCAAAATGTAAAAGGATGCATATAACACCACCCCCCAAAAGTTGAAAAGCCTATAAAATAACATATGTGTTGTTTGTAGTTGCAAGAATATGTAGCAGGAGTACAAAGTAAAAATAAATTAATCAGTAAAATGTTTATGTGCATAAATTCATGATAGCCATTCCCTTTGAGGAGGGAGAGAATAGAAACAGAAAGAGGAAGGATGCAAAGAAGTCCCCGACTGAATCTGTAAGATTTATTTCTGTAAAACACATGTACACATGCACACATACATCTGAAGTGCAATGTTAAGATTTGATAAAGTTGTGTTGTGGGTCCACGGATTTTTATTATATTATTCTCTGTACTTGTCTGCATGTTTGAAATATTTCATTATAAAATATATATTTTTAAATCATCCAAGCACAAGAATATTTCTCAGAGGAATCACCAAAGCAAGGAAAAATAAAACATCCCACTCAACTTCTTTTCCCTATAAGAAGCCATGAATTATGGAGCAAAGAATGCCTTGTATTTATGAGAGGGATCTTTCTAAAGGATGCCTCACATTTATAAGTGAGTATCCTTGTAAAGATCATTGCTTTTTCATCTTGAATTCCAGACAAAGATATCCCACATTGGATTTGGTACAAGCTTATGATCCCCAAAGCATTAAGGCTCGTTCTGCTTAACATTTTATTTCTTAGCAGAACACTTCAGGAATTCAGAGAGAGGATCACCCAGCTCGATCAGGGTGGTACCCTGCCCTTGGAGCACAGGGGAGATAAGATAACTGCAGAAATGAATGATGGAATGAAGTGAGCCCCCAGTTTGCTATGTTGCTTGTCATACTTATAAGTCCACAGCCATCAGAACATATGTGTGCATTTTTCCTTTAAAACATCTTTTGAGTGGTAGTTGTGTGAAACAATGATCTGTTGAATTTAATTCACAGATCAAAGAGGGAGGAAATTAACCAACACAGTAAATTGATTATTTCATGGGTGACATAACCAAGGCAATGATTTATCTTAATAAAGAGCAACTTCCCCCTAGTCCTTAACTGAATTCCAGCCAATGCAATAATACTCGGCTGTTAATGACTTTGATGTTGATGTGGAAAAGTGAATGACTGCATAATCACTGAAATGGGACCTCATCACAGTTGGAAACGTTTAAGCCAAATCATTTTGGACTGTGAAAAGAGCCCTGAGTGGTGGAGATTGGCTGGGTCCCAGCTCTTCAGTCTTAACTAAACAGGGCCTGAAAACTTTATCATGTTGCATTGCTCTGGGCTGGACCATAACTCTGACAGCTCACAGGGACTGGAGTTTAATGTATATGTCTGTGGCCTCACAGAGGAAAAAAGAATTCCAGGGCTTACAGCACCGATAATAAATACATGTCTATCAGCATTCAGCTGAAAGTGTAATTAGTTAAATCCGTCTTTGGGAGAGGGAATAGAAGAAAGGAAACAGAAGTCAACTTAAAAAAAAAAATTGAACCCAAAGCTTATTTTTATACCCCATGTTACTAAATATGGCTTAAGAGCTTGCAAGACAGCATTAGTCATAGACGGCAGCCTCCACCCCCACCCCTCCTCCACTCCCATCTCTAAATAATAAAGTGAACTAAAATTAGAGCTGCTTTCCAGTATGTTCACTTGATTATTATTATTTGAGTTACAGCTGAGAAGACTGTGAGGGGACGGATCACCCTTGGGAACAAAAGTGACTCCCCAATGCCCGCATCTTTGACTTTCAAATGGGGAAAAGGAAAACAGCTTCATCTCCATTCGGTCACCATCAGCCAACCCAATAGATTTCTTCTTGTGCTAATCAGATCCTGGATAACATCAGCTTCCGAGAGTTAAATTATTACACCCATGTATTATAACACCGGTCTCTAGGAGGCCCGTCCAACACACCACCATTTTCCCCTGTCCCCTCTTCTCTATGCCATCCACCCTCCTCACCACCTCCCCCTGTCCCCAGATGCTCCTAAGCAAAAGTTCCAGAGAATTCTCCAAGAGAGCCAAGGCCAAGCTCTGCAGCTAACGCTTGGTGACCCAGCGGCATAAGAAATACAGCCGCAGGAATAGCTGAAGGAGTGCCAGGCACTTGTCTGTTTAAATACAGCAGAGGTCCCGGGCTCAAGAAACTCAACATACCCCATTCTGATCAACGAAAATTAAATAAATAAATAAGAATAAAAATCTTTGGTTAGAGGCAAGGATTGTTAAAATGTTCCTCCAGACCCACAGCTGGGGTTGTTGACTCAGAGCGCAAAACTGGAAAATGCCCATGTGGCCACATTAGAAACTCATTTTTGTGGTTTGTGTGGCCTTGCTGGGAGCCTCCTCCTTTTCTCTCCTCTCTCCTTTATTTATTTTTTTTTTAATTTTTTTTCAACGTTTTTATTTATTTTTGGGACAGAGAGAGACAGAGCATGAACGGGCGAGGGGCAGAGAGAGAGGGAGACACAGAATCGGAAACAGGCTCCAGGCTCCGAGCCATCAGCCCAGAGCCTGACGCGGGGCTCGAACTCACGGACCGCGAGATCGTGACCTGGCTGAAGTCGGACGCTTAACCGACTGCGCCACCCAGGCGCCCCACTCCTCTCTCCTTTAATCCAACCCTTGATTGGTTTATTACTTTAAAGGCACCCTTCTCCTGCCGGGAGCCTTGCCTGGTTGTGTCCTGGCAGCTCTTTCCCCAGGACACAAATGACCCTCAGAGGTTTCATTCGTGTTCAGCAATCCACTTATATGAGATCATCTGGGAAACTGTTAAAGAGTATGTAGCTTCTCTTTTTCCATTTTTCATTTTCTTCTTCTACTTTTTTTTTTTTTTTTAATTTTTGCCCTCCCCAAACTGTCCTCCCTCATGCACATACAATTCTTTTGTTTTCTTCCCTCTCTTCAAGTTCGAACTGAAGCCAAGTGCTTTTAATTTTTAGCTGCATTTTGCAAGCCTGGACTTTCAGGAATATATGTTATGAAAGCGGGGAAAGAAAAGACTTTCTTGTCATCAAAACCATAATAATTATGTGTCAAAGATAATTACTGCTTGGTGTGTAATACATCTAATACCAAGTGACAGAGAAAGTAGTCTACCGGCAGACAAGAGTAACTGCCGGCTGGCTGAAATCTGATATAAAATTAACCACCAGGCTCAAGCTCTCTGCCCACTGGAATTTCACCAGATAAAGGCCAACTCCACCCCCAAAATGCAACTCAGAGCCATGCCTAGTTTATTTGTGTTTGTTGTTGGGGCATTTTTAAGACGTGCGTATATTTCCATGCGTATAACAAATTAGTTGTTTTATAATAAGACATATTCCAAGGGTCTGGAGTTGCTGTTTGAGGGGTGAAATTATTACTAAAATAGCTACAGGGTACAACCAAACTCTGGGCAGTAAGAGTGAAAAGCTTTCAGAGATAGGCTAATAGCTTTGCTCCATAATATCCAGATTTAGAATCTGAGTCTTACCTGGGAAACCGAAGCTTCAAAAGCAAAGCACTTCAGATGTTTAGAAGAGGGGCTACCCCATCCCTGGCACAAAGGCAGGTGAAGAGAAATCTGGAGACGCTGCCAAAGTGAAACATGATGTTATTTGAGAAATTTCTCCATGTAAGGCTGGGGGTGATGTAAAGATGACTATTAAGAATGGCAAGCATGAGAATTCTGCTCAACAGTTCCTTCTGGGCAACTTCAGAGCAGAGGATGAAACCCAGCTTCTTTGGGCTCAGTGGTCCCTGTGCCCCATTTCACCGTGAGCAAACTCAGCTGTGCCAGGGAAAAGCTGGCTTGAGCCCAGCAAAGGCAAATGTTGGTTGCCAGGAGGCAGGCCTGCATGGCTTCTGCATCATTTGGGGTAGACCTAATCTTATCTACCTCATCAGTAGCATAAACTGTTTCCACGACAGCATGGGGGTCCAGAAAGTTAGAAAAAGGACTGTGCTCTTTCAAACTGTTCCCTGATTGGCTGAAATCACCAATCAGCTTGCAGGCGCTTTACCAGCTCTCTCACTCTTGTGCAATGAGTGGGCTTGGGTCCAGGTTGCACACAGAGGTACAAATGCGGAAGCTTTTAGAGGCTTTTAGTTACCCTCCGACCAGCGGTTGGTTATCCAGCCTTTTTGTCAGGACTGAGCCTGAATCCGGCATACCATCATCTCTGCAGTCTTAAAAATGAAGCTCAAAGGTGATCATAGAGTTCATACTCATCCCTATCAAACACCCTGCTACTGCTTTGTCCCAATAGATCATTTTACTTTAGCACTCAACTGCTCCTGTGCCATTTGGCTGTTCCACACCAACTACACAGGAATCCCTCATTAAGTTGAGGGGCTACATTCCTGAAAAGTCCTGAGGTTGGCAAAACTACATTTGGCAAGGCCAAGAATCAGAAAATAATTAAAATGGTATTCAGGACACAGACCTAATAATAATGAATAAAATTCTAGAAGGCATCTGACTTCAGAAAACCAGAATAATTAGCGTTAGAATTGGTCTCCAGTTGGTAACCATTTATTTGTTTAGAAAATATTGTTTCATCGTCGTGACTGGCTGAGACAGAGCCTCTTGCAAATTTTATGCAACACAAACTGTACCAGCTCAAAAAACAATTTTTTTTAACCATTCCTCACTGGGTTGAAATTCAACGTCCTTTGCACTCATGTCCTTGTTTTCATTTTTGCTACCTCTGTGAAATTCCAAGTAACTGTTTATCCTTCTCTTAAGTACCAGCTGGGTTAAGTGCACAAATTACTGATGGTCCCTCTCCTCGATTTGAGGGGATAGAGCATAAATAATCCCCTTCTACACCATTCTATAGACCCTAACACATGGTCTGCTGAGGGGGCGGAGGGAGGGAAATGAACTGATTTGAATTGCACATAAGGAATAAGACCGCGTTTAAAATATTTCGTGTACGAATGTAAAACTTGGCTGATCTCAGATCCAAAGCTGATGAAGGGTTACAAGTTTACCTTCCCTTCTCACCTCTGAGGTTTTGCGATAGAAGCGAAAACTGTCTTCTAATTTGGCTGTTCACAAGATAAATTACAGAGCGTGAAAATGAAATGTGGAGACACGAAAAGAATGACGCAAAGTCTTCCCAGGAAATACGAAAAATATTCGTATTATGGCTTCCGTGTCAATCTGTTTTGGAATTTTTTTTCACAAAATATTAAAAAGTGTATTTCCACTATGGCTTTCTCAGTACGAACTACTGTTTGAGCCTACATGGCTTTTCTGAAGACAGTGTTTTGAAATGGTTTAGACTTTTTTAAAGGCATGACCTAAAGATATTATTATTTCCAGCAAAAGAAAGAATAAAATAGCCTTTGAATGTATCTGTGTATATATATAATATATTCATATTCCATGGGTATCAAAAAATCATATAGTCCCAGTAATGTTCTTGGGAAGCCATAACGTAACACAGAACGTATGCTAAAACTGAAGGTGATAGGTAATGGCAACTAGAAACTATACAATCCCGGTAAACATAGAAATAAACAAAAATAGAAAAAAAAATCATGACACGACATTAACCAAAATAAATTCTTGACCTTTTTATCACATTGATTATTTAAAATCTTAACAAATAAAAAGTAGCTGCCAGGATACTGTATTGTGTTGTATAAAGGATCCGTATGTAGTCATCAGGATAAAACCTTTCTAAGCTACATCACTGTGAGCTACTAAGGGTAGATTCCTATCTGGTACTCAAAATATTTCAAAGTTTGTTTCAGACATACATTTATTTATAATGTGGTTTCTGATATACCAAGTTATTAGATATCAGTTTTCAATTTGCCAAACATAAGGTGTTATCTCTATTGGAAGGCCACGGCATACTTTAATGTTCCAGCACTCTCCACCTACGTTAAATGTTGATCCCCAGACAAGCTTCAGTGATTCATCATTCTTGGCATCCACTTCCTTGAGACATCTGATTGGATTGAAATAATGTAAAGAGAAAGAGAAAATATACAAACCAGGGATATGCACACACACACACAAATACCACGGAGTTTCTCTTTTTCTCGTTGTTACTAAGAGAAAATAATGAAACATATTTATTGTCAGCCACACAAAACAATAAATAACCTCGGAAAATTGTTAAGGAGACGCTGGCAAACAAGGTACAAATAACAAATGGTTAAGATGCTTGTTTTCCCAAATCAGTATCACAATACAGGGCAATGTCATGGCTCGCATGTTTTGAGAATCTATGCCTGTCTGTTCTATGTCCATTCAATAAATAACAGTAGGTTTAGGGTTCCTTTCTTTGTTTTGTTTCCACCAAGAAAGCAATAGCAATGGCCCCAAGAAGAAAAGTGACCAAGTAACCACAAGGCTAATGTGGATGGCTTTGTCCAGGGCAATGCATGTGGATGAAGTATTTCTGAGTGGCCTTAAAATGTGACCCGGCCTGCTCAATACTCAAGTGCCCTCTTAATGCTTTTCCCTTTTTATAGGAACTTTTGATTATCTGGTCTACCTGCGTTGAACTATCTCATGAGTCACAGGTAACCCTAAGATCTTCCCTGGTTTCTTCAATTATTTTCTAGGACTAAGGGCTGCAGTGATTACCATATGATAGCTATTGCTATTAGTTTTAGTATCCAGCTTGTAAAATAGAAAAACTCCCTAAGGACCAAAAGAAGTTTTAAGGGATAACAAAATCGTCTGTGTTTTACATAGGGAAGGCTAGTACGGAGTACCTACACAAGTGCTCTATTTTTGTACCGCTCTTCCTCTTTGCTTGGAAATGCTTTTGTTTAGAGTGATGTTAAATATCATCTAACCAGACAGTGTCAGGAGCATTGATCTGCTTAACCTTGCAATGAACTGAACAAGGTTCATCCATTCCCACAGCCAAAACCTGGGCCAAATGTGTGAATGGCTCTGACAGGGAAAAGTGGGAGCTTCCCTGATTAATAGCTAAGATGCAGGGTATTTGAAAAAGAAATTAGAAGAATGCATTATCTGGAGACATTTCCTGCCACCAAATCACCCGCACTTAGGCCGATGACTGAGAAATCCCAGAAGGCGTTCTCCTGTGAATGTGGCCTACGTCAATGGCACATTTCTGAATTGTCAGGCTGAAAACCCATCAATAGTCATAAAGAGAAGGATGTGTCCTCATTGGGGGTGTGTTGATGGATCTGATCCAGAACATGAGAGGTGACTCCTGGGTTAGTTGGATGTTGGACATATTTGGGTCTGGTGACCGTGCTTCTGATTCTAAATCAAAACCATTCTCCCCGCTTCATTCAGTACATTACATAATATGAGTAGGGTTGTCTATATGCATAATTATCACTGCTCATGAGAAACAGGCCCAAAAGAATTCTCTGACCTTGTGCTGATAAATTGTGCTGAAGGAACAAGGGGCTCAGAACTGCCAGTCTCAGTTACAGACGCTGAAAAATTAAGTTGGACTGAAGGGAAATCAAGCTTCTGCATGGCACATTTCTCAGTAGGCTGAGACTCTAAGCTATTGAAGTCTGTTTCTGAGGACCCCAGTTCAAGCCCTACCTCTGCTCATCAGTCAGCACATCATTCTCGGCACTAAGCAACATGCTTGTAATTTCCAACCTGACTGGAATTAGCTCCTGAGAGGGGGAGGAGAGGGGGAAGGAAGTTAGAAAGAAATGGCTCAAAAAAGTACTCCTTCTAAATCAGAAACATCTGCTGGAGTCATAAATGGTTTTAAGTAGAAATCAACGACTGGAGGGTTTTCATAGGAGAAATAGAAAGAAACGAAGCCACCCCTCACTGAAAGTTCCCAGGTAACCGAAATCAACGATATCACTATGTATTAGAGCAAACTTGTGAACTGCTTGGTGGCTGACACTTTGGCATTTTGGATCCCGCTCCTACTACAAAGGACCACGTGACACTAAGGACCTCTGTGTGCTATTCATAATGCCTGAAATGCCTGGGCGGGACTTGGCCACTTGACGCACATTTGTTGTCGTCCATTAATCTCACTGAAGACTCTTCTTACTATAAGTCCTCAGTGAGCTTTTTTAGAAGAAGCCAGGAGCAAGAGGGATGTTCCTCTCCCTCAGCTCTAACAAAGGCCACACTCTGACTTGTAGGATTTTCCTAAAGATACAAACAATACAGGGACGCCTGGGTGGCTTGGTCGGTTAAGCATCCGACTTCGGCTCAGGTCATGATCTCGTGGTCCATGAGTTCGAGCCCTGCTTCCGGCTCTGTGCTGACAGCTCGGAGCCTGGAGCCTGTTTTGGATTCTGTGTCTCCCTCTCTCTCTCTGCCCCTCCCCTGTTCATGCTCTGTCTCTCTCTGTCTCAAAGATAAATAAACGTTAAAAAAAATTTTTTTAAAGATACAAACAATACAGAAGGCAAAAAGGAACATCAGCTTCTACCTCTCTGGTGTTTGTGTGTGTGTGTCGGTGTGTAGTTGGGAAAGATCTCAACATGGATATTCTAGAAGGAAATCAGAAGCTGTCCAGCCTCACTTGATCTTTTGTGTAAAGTCCTCCCAAAACTTCCTCAAGATAAAGAACATTTGTTAATTCAAAACAAATACAAAAACACACCGCAAGTTCTCAGTGTTGTCACCAGCACAGAAACTCTTTTTTTTGTTTGTTTAACTTTTATTCATTTTTGAGAGACAGAGAGAGACAGAGCGCAAGCGGGGGTGGGGCAGAGAGAGAGGGAGACACAGAATCCGAGGCAGGCTCCAGGCTCTGAGCTGTCAGCACAGAGCCCGATGCAGGACTCGAACCTACAAACTGTGAGATCGTGACCTGAGCCCAAGTCGGACGCTTAACCGACTGCACCACCCAGGCGCCCCAGCACAGAAATTCTTTAGTCATACTTTTATTTTTTTTTTTAATTTTTTTTCAACGTTTATTTATTTTTGGGACAGAGAGAGACGGAGCATGAACGGGGGAGGGGCAGAGAGAGAGAGGGAGACACAGAATCGGAAACAGGCTCCAGGCTCTGAGCCATCAGCCCAGAGCCTGACGCGGGGCTCGAACTCACGGACCGCGAGATCGTGACCTGGCTGAAGTCGGACGCTTAACCGACTGCGCCACCCAGGCGCCCCTAGTCATACTTTTAATACGTTCGGTCTCATCAAGCACACAAAGAACTCTCTTCTCAGTCACGTTTTGATTGAAATTCAGAGATTGCAAGAGTTCCGCGAACACCAAGCCAACCATGTTATAGGTGTTTGCCTTAAAGGAAAGTACAGCATGCCCAAAGAATTCACCGGGGTACCTCGAAAGCAACTGGAAATTGAGAGGTAACAAAACTGACATGATTTTGTCACAATTTGCATTACTGACACAAATGTAGAATTGCTAGGGAGTGGAGAATAGGAAGAATGGAAAACATAAACGAACTTTCTTTTAATCTGAGCCTGCACGTCTGAATAAGGTAAGTACTGCTTTGCTATCAAAGAGCTGGAGGAAGGTGGGAGCACAGTGAAAAGAATTTCTTTAAAAGCAAACGTCAAATGGCAACCACATCAATCATTCCCTGATTTAAAAAAAATAAATGAGTGCTTTTCTCCACAGTTGGAAATTTCATTACTTCTGTATGTTCTCCTCTTTGTTTATAAGTTGACTAAGAACTCCTGCAAGTTTCGCTTTCTTTGGGGAAGAGAGGTCAGGTTTTTGATGGCCCCAAATGTCCCCCAGGGATTCTGCCCCAAGACTAAAGTTTAACTTATTTTTCCTTCTCTTCTTGGCTTTTTCTTGTGGGGGAACAATAAATATATCTTTCAAATATACCATTATAAAACAGGCTCCCTGCCACGCTATAGTATCCAAAGAGTCACTCACATTATGGGGTCCTAATGAAATACAGATCTTTCAAACTCATCTAAAATGTCATTTTGCACACGACTATTTTATTGCATAAAATGCAGTAGTCGAGCAAGCAAATGAGTGATTATGCTGAGTTAAAGGACATAAAAAAAGATGGGAATCTTTTATTTTTTTGCAAAAAGTTATCACTTGATAATTGCCTGTTTCCCTTGAATATGCAGGGTTTCAGAAGCCAAAGAGGAAGCCCAGAGATGAACAAGAACAAAAATGATTAATGAAAATGGTACTAGGTTTCTATAAGAGAGTACACGACAATTCTGGAATTAATTATCTCTGAAAAGAACACAGTAAGGAAAGCATAACTTGGAAATAACTTTATAGCAAAAGTTCTTCCCACAGAGCCCCGAATGGAGGCAGGGAATGAAAATAAATGGGATAATAAATGATACAGAGGAACACCAGCCAAATGTCTTTCCAGTGATACCAAAACACATTTGGTAAAATTTACAGGCTCTTAAAATCTTATTTTTAGATACAGGTGGAATATCAAGAGACCTACAAGCAATTTCTTTACATCAGATGACTGCTGGTGCTGTATTTTTCTAAGATTATTTATGGTTGATGCTGACCTTGAAAGTACTATTCTAGTACACCATTATGACACCCGATTCAGAAATACATTCAGATAAAGCAAATAGACCGTTTCTAGGTAACCTAAAAGGTGTATGTCCTAAACCAAACTCTACTCTCAAGGAAACTCTGTGTAACTCAATGTAGTTTAGTGGTGCCTCACCAAATGTGTACGGTTTGATGATAGAGGTAACTTGAAAAACAAAACAAAACAAAACAAAACAAAACAAGCAAAAACCAGTGACTTTCTCGCTAAGGGATTTCTCCTGCACATTTTCGTTTCTGTGACTTTCACGTGAGATAACAGCGTAGGGAAGAGAAAAGGCAAATAGCTTTTATTCTCCTGAATAATCTCACCTGGACTCGTTGGCCTCGGTTTTATTCTCTAAAACTTTGCCTGTCATTTGCTTCCAGGAGCTGTTCTCCTTCCTTATCACAGCTCCTGCGTGTGATAAAATGTTATTATAAGTTTGCACAGAATGGAGAAGTACAGCACAGAATAGTAAGCGATTTCATTTTTTTCTGCCAACCCTCGCAGTGGAATTTCTTACCAGTCAACTTCATCTTAAGCCCGCTGCTGTCTTGCGTCTCTAAAGCCCTCTCTTACGACATGTTTCCAGGATCCACGACCTCCAATTTCTTGGCAGCTCTGTCATTTGTGTAAATAGGTCAGATATTTCGGAAATACCTCTCAAACTCAGTGGCCCTTCTATTTAAGCCAATCTTTCGCTCTTTTCCATCCCCGTTTAAGAATAATACTTAGCAACAAGGCTGAAGTTCAGAAAGAGGAGACTAGGATATAAGAGACGTCTCAGCTATAAAAAGAAAATATTAAAAAAAAAAAACATACAAACAAACTTGCCTCGGTCAGCCTTGAAGGAATGTGAGAAGTAGAAAAACAGAGGGGAGGAGACATGAGAGGTTGGGGATGAGAAAAGTGAATTTCCTCCTCTGAATTAAACTTGGAAAAAGCATGGTATATTAGATCATTGAGGAGAATATCCAGTCTGAGGGTCTTTTGGAAGAAATTGGTTCATAGATGCCCCTGCCCCAATCACACCAACAGAGTGGCCATAGAAAAGTCTATTTGGCTGTACTGCACAGTAATTAGGCTGAGGGAGTGCCAGTTCAGCTTTCCAGCACCATCTCTGTTTTCTGTTTACACTGTGGATGGGACCTAGAAGTCTCTAGAACACAAAACTCAGAAAGCAGCTGAGTGGAGAGCCAGTTAGATTCTCAGTGAAGCTCCTCCTGGGAGTCGGCTAGAGCAGACTGAGGCCAGGCAGAGACTCAAAGGAGAACGGTGTGAGGCTGCAGTGAGGGAGACATCAAGCAGGACACATCACTGGGCCTGGACCAACGGACCTCCAGACCTGTGGACCACCGCTTTAGCCAAGACAGCCAACCGGGCAAGCAGTCTCCAGACACACAGAAACCAGAGGAGCTGGAGGGCGTCAGGGATCCAAGGACCCCTTTCCCTTGAGACTATGTTAGGCTACCTCATACGATCAGATCCCACCTTGGGCAAGAGGAAGAAAGAGAAGTGAAAGATTGGGCATGTATCCAAATGAGGTTGAAATTACCAGACCGGACTAAATTCAGCTCCCTCCCCCGCTACTTACCTAGCCAAGTGGAGGACAGGCCAAGCAGATTGATAAGCCAGTAAGAAAATAAAGAACCATATTTCTCTTTACATACCCATCTACTACAAATACATTTTCATATGTTTATCATTTATTATATGTAGAATTTTGCCCTCCTTACTTCCTCTTACTAAAGATTCTCCCTTGAGAGTTTTCTGAAAATTATGAAAAACCTTTGAGGTAAATGCTATCCCTTTCCTTTCCAATGATGCTGAAGCAAGGCAGATATTTGTTATTTTTCTTTCTGCTCTCAACTCCTTCCTCTCTTTCTCCTTCCCTCCCTCCCTTCCTTTTTTTCCCTCTGTCTCCTCTCTCTTAACACCCCCCTTTAAAAAAAAAAAAAAAAGTAAATGTGTTTTCTTTCCATATGAGATAGTCTTATCATTAAGGCAGCATTTCAGCATTTTCTATTATGGATCAGCCTCACAAAGAAAATCAGGGGCAAATCTCACAAATATCCTGAATTCCTTGCCCACCATGAAGCATACTTCCAATTCCTTATTTAGTAGATAAATACATTTTCTGTTGTTGTTATTTTTAATACACAATAGACATTTCAAAGACAGAAACCAAAATGGTAATTAAGAAAGACCTTGTATCCTTTTTTGTTTGTTTGTTTTACTAAAGCTAATCTGTAAGATTTCTCTATCCCATTACATTATTATACAAACAAACTCTTGACTCCTTCCTAGAAGGGTAAAAAGATATACTGACTAATTCCTAAGAACTCTCTGATTTTACAGAACCAATGGAAATGTCTGAATCCCACAAACTGATTTTCCTGTATTTACAGTTTTAAGATAGCATCATAGGATAATCAAATTTAAATATCATCAGAGTAATCTTGCTGTCTTGGCCTTCCCTTTCCACATTATTGCTCCTACACCTTTAGGACTGCAAAGGCCTCAATGTTCCCTTTTTCTTCTGTTTCATTAGGAGAGAGCTCACCTGCTTCTGCTGCCTTTGGCACAATAAAACTTTTGTTTCCAAAATATTGGCAACTCAGCTAGACAAAGCTAGCATTATGTTCTTTAAATATCAATGCTTTTTGAAGGAAATTAGCTTCTGGTTTTGTGGGTTTTTTTTTTTTTTTCACAACTACCTTGTATTTACATCACACATTTCCCTGAATGACATGAAGTGATTTACAGGTGTTAACTGATTCATACTTAGGAAGGAGTTGATGGAAGACACAGTTTAGTCCCAGTGTTAGAATTAAAGGTACAGAGAGATCATCACTTCCATGAAGACAGAAAAGTAGGAGGGATAAAAATCTGCCAATTGAATCACAATTTGGCCTCATTCACTCACTCACTAAGGAGAGGCACAGTATACAGAACATGTGGACTCAAGGGCGTCAGCTAAGCTAGCTTTTCTGCATCTCAGTTTCCTATCTTTAAAATTTATAGCGCTTGATTATTGTTGGTAAGCCCATCAACTCAAAACTGATTCTTGTGTTTATCCAGCTAAGCGCACACATGAACACACACACACACACACACACACACACACACACACTTGCTTAATTTAATTAAGATGAAATTTTACCCTCAATTTTTTGCTTTAAAAGCAAAAGCCAGAGCACCTGGGTGGCTCCTTTGGTTAAGCAACCAACTCTCGATCTCAGCTCAGGTCATGATCTCATGGTTCATGAGTTCAAGCCCCATACCAGGCTCTCCGCTGACAGTGTGGAACCTGCTTGGGATTCCCTCTCTGTCTCTCTCTCTCTCTCTCTCTGCACCTTCTCTGTGCTCTCTCTCTCTCTCTCTTTCTTCAAAATAAATAAATAAACTTTAAAAATAAAAAGTATTAAAAAAAGCAAAAGCCAATTGGTCATCTTAAGATAGTAAAAACAAACAAACAAACAACAAAACATTATTTCATTAATTTCCAGAAAGAAATATAGAAAGAAGACAAATATCTATACTTTTTACAGGCTCAGTTTCATCCACATATCTTTCTGCTCCATAGCTGCTCCCTGCAATAGATGAACATTATCAATATTGACTTCCCGCCAAACTATTGATGTAATAAGTCAAATATGTCACAATTTTAGTAATTATGTGTTTTTCCATAATTGAAGTTCTGAGCACTTATTGTTCTTAATATGCCTTCTCATGTACTCATTCTTTACCAAGGAAAAATGCAAAATTTGATCATTTCAATGGCATAATTTGTTTGTTTTACTTTTTACCGCTTCTGCTCCTTTGTTTGGTTTCTGTGTGTGTCTGTGAGTGTGTAAGGTTACACGACCTGTACTATTTCCTCATTCCTTCCAACTTTTCTCAGTTGGTTCTACAATGAGTGAACTTGGGCCTACCACTGACATCAAGACAACATCATGCTCTGCTCTACTAAACAGCTCCGACCACTTCCTTTCCCACTCTGCACCATACCACTACCGTTGAGAGATGAAAGAAACAATTAATGACAGAAAACAACAAAATATTTTTCTTCTTATCACAAGACTGAGAAACCTGCAGGACTATTATCCTTTCTGGGGCCATACTGAAAATGGTGAAAACATGTTGCATTCATTACAGATGTCAGATTTTTCCAAAAGCACAGAATTAACTCAGTTCTGTACTTCTGCTACATTTACACAACATGTTTTTATTAGCATGAACTGCTTTTGTTACATGCCCAAGAGTGTTTGGGGTACAATTTATAATGAAGGAGAAAACTTATCAGAGTGATAGGTCACATGGAGTTGCTTTCAACCACAATATAACTGGGACCAGAAATAGTGGACAAGTTGCATTTTTTTTTTAATTGTTTTGGTTTTGGTTTTTAATCTTTTCCCTCCAAGCAGCCTTATATGACACCAAAATGAGATCACAATCTTGATCAACTTGTGATTTAGGAAGAATACTGAGAGAATCTAAATATAGTAAAAAACAAATGACTGTCACTGATATCCAGGATAAAATATTTCAACCTTGTTTTTTAGAGGATGGGGTTATTTTACATATCCCAAATTAACCTCAACAGGAAAACTGCCTTATTTTGGGTAAATCAGGAAAACAGAATGAAATATACGACTAGCAAAAATACCTACTCTTTCAAAACAATGGACTCTGTTTTTTGAGGAGATTTTTTTTTTAACATGTATTTAAATCAATTAATGGGAAACAAAGGTAGACCAAAGCCTAAACTTGAGGATTCCTCTTTCCCAGGAAGATACATTCTTTCTGTTGGTAGGATCAATATGGACAGAATAAACAACAGTGAGAAAATAATTCTTTTACAAAGGATCATATGCATTATAATTTAATACCAAATGATGATTTGTCAAATAGAAATCCATCAGTTATTTTTCTTTCCAGAATGATATAACTTTGAAAAATGAAGATTAAATACAGGAAGTAACCAAACCCACAATGGATTCATCCTCATCATGACTGATAACAATAATCATTCACAAAATATATCCTGATGTTCTTTGCATATTCACTTATTAACCACGTTGGCAAATCACCATTTAAACACAAGAGTTGTCCATGAACATCAGGCACATGGCTCTGTACGTTTTCCAGCTATGGATCTATATTTTATCTAAAGGGTAGGACATTAGTTGAGATTTTTATATACTGGTAATTTGGGGGGCAAAATTTAAATCATCATGGTAACTTCTAGCCACTTCATTCTAAATGAATCAGAATGAATTTCTCACCACGTGCGTTAGGCTAAAAACAAAAAGCACTTCTGATATTTGGTCATTTCAAACTTCTGAAATTTGTGCAACACAGTTCTTACAAACAGTGTAAATGGGCCTATTATTTCAAGAGTCAACACATTCCTACTGACACGTACCTCTTCTTAAATAGCCTAAAGTTCTTTTTCATTATGTTAAACAACCATTATCCTCTAGATCTGAACTAGAAAACCCAGGTACACATCACCGAAAGTCTTGTCATGAGTCATTTGGCAATTATGTGAGAATAATTACCCTTGGAATCCTGACTCACAAATAACTTAGCCATTCAACCCACCTTCTTTGTGCAAAAGCTTCATGTGAAATGGGAACCAAGGAAATAAAATAAACGTCTGTCTCCAATATTCGGAACATCTGCATGAGTAAAAATTATTCAAAAAGATACCATGAATTTTTAAAATAAAATGCAGCATGTAAAAATTAAGCACCTGGTCTTTTCCTTTATATTTCATTAAAAAATTCTAAATAGACTATCACCAGCTGTACATTTTACTGCATTTTTTTATTATGGCAGGCAGTCAAAGCAATACTGCATCCTTTCTCATCTGAGCTCCACATACAAATTTATTTATTTAAAAAAACAAAAGAGCAGAGCAGGCCTTGTGTCAGAGGCAACAAAGAGTTAAGGATGCCACACAAACCAATAAAAGACCGTAAAAATGATCCCCAGACTTGATTCCAAATAGAAAGTTTGAGATAAAAGAAAAGTGACATTGTTTCATTTCTTATTCATTCAAACTGCCTAAAAGAAACCTAAAAATTTGGACAAGAAATTTCGTTTAGCTTCAGAGAAAGGATATACTTAATTTACAAGTAAAAACTGAGGAAATTAATGCAGCGAAGTCATCTTACTGGTTCTTTTTGTCACATAACCTGATGATTCGTAAACCAAGCAAAAAGAACATACATGTTATAAGCCTGGAAGCAACACTTTATAAATTTCATAGTTGGCTGACATATACTATAGGGTCAATACCGATCAAGTCTCCATAGTTTTAAGAGAAACTAGGAATAATTGGGGAAAATGTTCCTAAGATAAGCAGGAATCATTAAGTCCCAAATGGGCAGATTATGTTAGCTTGCAATTAGCAATTCTAAATTGTTTTATATAAATTGATTAGTGAGAGGATTTGAGAAGTTGGCCTATCCAATTTAAAAACATTCATTCTGTAACATTTTAAATATTAACACTGATAAAATGCTTCCTTTGTAAAAACATGGAGAAATTCAACTTAATGGCGCTTTTTAAAATATCTACTTGATTGGGTTTTTTTGTATCTATAGGCTTGTGATGTGGACATCTGTCTCCTCTCTATGACTGCTTTTGATGAAGGGGAAAGTCTGAGATAACTTCAGCTTAAATCCAACTTTACCAACAACGCTTCAAAAAAATTCATTTATGCAGCAAATATGTACTTGACACTGAGTGCCAAGTATTGTTCTAGGTGATGAGGATAAAAAGCAAGCAAAACAAGCATGGCCCACACCCTTTCAGCTTCATCTGTAAAATGAGAAATAGCACTGAGATGGCATCTCAATAAATGCAGGTCCCTTCCGCATTCCCTCTCCATCTCGTGTTAATGGAAAAATTGCAACACCAGATAGGTAAGATCCTTAGGTAAGTGACATGTGTCTGCTGTTCGGCTTTCAGAAAATGCTTATCGCCTCTAACAAGAATATTGTCTGTAGTCCTACTCATATGATGAGACACAAAAATAAGATATTTTCTTTTTCTGTTTTGAAAAAAAATGCCATTGAGTTTTTAAGATAAATGTATTATGTTCTTGGATGATAAAGTTAATTTATTGTGATGATTTTAACCATTTTAACCAAGCACTCCAACATGATTTCAATTCATTTACTCATCCAAAAAAAAAATCAGACTTTTTTCCTGCTATGCAACTTAACTAACTACTAGTTAAAACCTTTGAGGCCTGGGGTAAATTAGAAGCTAGAGGGAAACTGCATACTTTTTAGAAATGCTATAAAGCACTAAACATTACTAAGGTCTGTTATCAAGTTCAAGCATACTGTGTATGTTGATTTTAAGACTTACATCTATGCTGTAGTTTTTGAAAATAAATGAATGTTCCATATTATTTGCCTTTAAAACCAAAACTCAGGGAGGAGAGAGATGAGAAATAAGAGTGTGGACTTACCTTTTTGATAATTAGCTACAGTTGGTCTCATATTTGTAAAGACAAGTAAAATCTTGATGTCAATATCATTGAACTAAACAACCAATTTAAAAGAATATAACTCTATATTCTATTTTATTGCTCATAAAATCCTAAGAAAACAGGATACGACCAACAGAAATATTGCTTAAAAACTTACCAATTAATTGGCAAAATTTTCATGATTTCTCCTACCTATTAGGAAAAAAGTAGAAACTACCTCACCTTAGCACATGGCTGCAAAAGGGTTGATAAAATTGTATGGGTTTTGTTTTGAATTGTATTCAAATTAGAATTTTCTCATACGTTTGATCCAGTGAAATATGCTAACATTTGATTTTCACATCAGTGATTAATCACTTGTTTTCCTTTTTTTATTGTTGTGACTCTTTCCAATCTTTACTATAATCTTCCTGGGTTGGAGGGGGGAGGATGCTTCTTAATACTTAGACCTTTAAGAATAAAGAGTTTCAATTAAAAAAAAAAAAGAATCTTAATGTCCCTATTTAATTTATACTATAACATTTCAGTTCCCCCTAAAGAAGAGTAAAAACATTTTCATGGAAAAAAGCTATTTTAGTGACCTTTTGTCCCTCCCTAAGAGGAAGAAGTCTGACAGGTAGATATATGGAGAGTTTGTTATTGTAAATTCCAGATCTTGTGATTATCTCTGACTCAACTTCTGGGGTTTTATCTGGAATTCCTGTGAAGGGTCAACAAGTGTATTACTGCCTGTCTTCACCTTCTTGTGACCCTAATTTTAAAACTACACCTTATAGGATTCAGAAAGTAGATTACAGTGCTGCATTTCAGCAGACAAATTTTGAAATGGGATGCATATGAAAATATATAACTAATTCAAACAAACACAAATATATAACTTTTTGATAATTTGTCTATACCCCATTTGGGAATTTAAAGAAAAAATCTGGTAACTTTTTGAATTCGATAACTTTTCAGAGCCAAATGTTCCATGAAACTCTTTCTTCCTGAAGGAATACGTTTTTACAGTATTGCTATAATTAAGTGATTTTCAGTATAGATATAAGTGTAGATGTATTTATATAAATACATCTTAATGGATAAAACTGTGGTGAAGATTCATATTATAATTTTAGAAAATAGGCAAATTCAGATAAAACAGCACATTTTGACAGTATTACTTGTTCATATATATTAGGAAAATGAAACAAGCAATTTCTGAGTAAATTTTAAGTATATACTTCAGTTCAATGGTCCCAAGCCTTCAATTATTGTTCCAAAGACCGTGAGCACCGGTTAAGGATGACAGAACTATTGTTATTAATTTGGGGATGGTGGAAATTGGTTTACTAAAGAGAACACTTGTAAAATGGATAACAAATACTGGGAACAAATACACAAGAAGAGAAATTAAAGATGAACATCTGGAAAACTACCTGGAATGGAGGTACGGCAGTGAAATGCTTGGAGAGTATGGCTCCAGTGTTGCATAGTGGGTTCCAGACAACTTGCTGGGTATGTGATCTCAGGCAAGTCAATGAACCTGAATATAACCCAAAAGAATATAAAATTGTGCCTATTTTATTTTATAGGTCTGACATGGGAATAAAAAGTTACATGTTTGGCACAATCCCTGGCATAAAAGCCTTTGTTGTCATGAATGTCCCTTGTAAATTCAACAAATAGAATAACTGAATGATAAATAAAATCTTCCAAATATTACAGATGATCCAAAATGCTACTAGAGTCTAAGATATAAGGTCCAAATTAATCACAAAAGCAGTAGTGGGATAAAATTAAATTCTTATTATTAGAAAAGGAAAAGAATTTCAATAAAGAACTAAGCTACGAATTTGGTTTATTGTCTAAAACAGAATAATACATGGAAATCATGAGCTATGGGTGCAACCGTCTTTTGTGTCATACTTGATCCATTTGACATTGTTGCAGACTTACGGCAAATTGAAAGTTGAGAACATTTTAAAATTAAAGGCACAAAAAAAAATCCCTGTAACAATAATAATTAGGTGAGGTGAAGAGGTCTAGCACATTTATATTTTCACCAGCAACGTCTTACTCTTTCTTCTAAAACTGAGAAAAAATTCTGCCATCATTAACATTTTTTTCCAAATAGAGCTTCCGCAATCATTTAAAGATAAACAAGACTTGGAGATGAAACTCTATGAGACCATTTTTACTTATTATCATACATAAAATATGAAAGGGAGCTATTCTTTTTTTTATCAAGTTTTGATGGCAAATTTTGTGAAGCTACATCTAAATATCTCATCATGGTTGTAATTCTTCTTCCACACTTACCCTTCCAGTTGTTGTGGTCCAAATGATTGCTA
Source organism: Herpailurus yagouaroundi (assembly GCF_014898765.1). NCBI lineage: Eukaryota > Metazoa > Chordata > Mammalia > Carnivora > Felidae > Herpailurus > Herpailurus yagouaroundi. The sequence continues at coordinate 3,537,072 of NW_024412415.1, forward strand.
ATACCCTTGTAGTCTTAAAAAAAAAAAAGGCCAGTCAATATAATCAAACTGGATAGGCATTTAAGAAATAATCACAAAGAACTCACAGCAATGTGCATTTTACATAGTGAGCTTGTCACTTGTTTGCTTCTGCCTAGTGTGAAATTAAATATTCTTGACTAATTATGTGATCACTTTTATATCACTGTCCTCAACTGTTTATCTAAACATTATCATTTTATATGTTTATCCCATCTTTCAAATATGTATAGCCAAATCTCTTGTAAGTATCTTGATGAGGTAACTTCATCGTCTATCTATATCTTTACTAGACAGAATAATAGGTAGGGGAAACTATTTTTTGATAGCTCTGATTCACTGTGTGCCACTGATAATTAGTGTATCGCCCTATCAGCAGAAAACATAATTCCAATTATCACTTAATTAAGGCATATTTTCTATGACAGCTAGGACCCAACTAATCCTAATACTTTTATTTTGCCTTTTCAGTTCCTATTTGATTGATCACTTTATTTAATGTACGTACCCCAGTGCTGCAGTAAGATATTGTATATAGGTCTCAAAATATCAAATAAGTCATGATTCGTATATTTCTTCTAACTGAATACTATTATTAAATATTTATAAACAAGGGTATATGTGACATACATGGCTAGTTTAAAAAGTAGTAATAAAATGATTACCAGTGCTCCCACTAATCAGCTTTATGTAGTTGGTACCTTACAGGGATGTCTAAAGCTTCTTATTTTGTCACCCTTGCTTGCAATTCCTGCCCCCTACGAGAGATAACCAATAAATACAACCTGTTCGTTTTGGCCTCAATTTGAACTTAACATAAATAAAGTCATACTGAAGAAACTCATCGGTGACAATGATTTAACACTCAACATTATGTTTTGAGGGATGCTCACATCTATAGTTGTGCATCATTCTATATGAATATGATTCCATTGTTTGCATATATCAAAATTTATTTATGCACCACTGATGAACATGCTGAGAATTGTGTTCTTGTCGGAGCCTCCTCTTGGAATATCAGAGAGACTCTAGGAGATCTATTGCTAGGTCATAGGGTATGTGCATTTTGGACTTTACATGGAAAAGGCAAATTATTTTCTAAAACATACTAAGTTAAAATTTCCACAGCAGTGTGTGAGAGTTTTAAATTTATGTCTCGTGGGTATATCACTGGGCGTTTACCTGATATTTTCCTGATAACTAATGAGCTTAAGCATATTTTCAGATGTTTATTAAAATTTGTGTTTCCCTTCTAAGAAATAACTGGTCGTGACTTTTTCAACACCTTTTCACTGTATTATTTTTTTAATAATTTGTTTTTCTTTTTTTCTATTATTTTTTTTTTAATTTTTTTTTATGTTTATTTATTTTTGACAGAGAGAAAGAGACAGAGCATGAACGGGGGAGGGGCAGAGAGAGAGGGAGACAGAATCTGAAGCAGGCTCCAGGCTCCGAGCCGTCAGCACAGAGCCTGACGCGGGGCTTGAACTCACAGACTACGAGATCATGACCTGAGCGAAGTCCGGCCCTCAACTGACTAAGCCACCCAGGCGTCCCCTTTCACTGTATTATTGAGTTATCTATTTTTTTCTGTGTTTCATGGGAATATATATATGATACTAATCCCATTTTTACTTGTCCTTTCACCTTTTTCAATGAACAGAGTTTCTTAATTTTAATGTAAACAAAACTATCAACTTTCTTACTTTATGTGTTGGGCCTTTTTTAATATTAAGAAATCATCCTTTACTTCAAGCACATAAATGCATTGATGCTGGAAGTTTGAGGTGCTGGTTTTCAAAGTTAAGTTTTTGTCCCCCCCAGAATTAACTTTTGTGGATACTGTGAGCTACAGATCTAATGCCATTTACCAGAGACACTGCTCAGAGATAGGCAAAATGTTGTTATCCTTTTTATTTCTCAGGATGCTTATACCTTGTAATTTACTTCAACATCTTTCAATATAGTTATCTACACTGGATTTTGTTTGGAATGTCCATGATACCTTTCTAAGCTTTCGCTCTGAACCTTTCTTCATGTTTATATTTTAGGTGTGTCTCTTATAAAGAACGTGTAACAAGATTTTCTTCCTATTTGCATTTTGGTAATTTTTAACCAAAGAATTTATTATACTTATGTTTGTTGCAATACTCATATAAAATTTTTGAAATTATTTCCATCAACACTTTTTTCTATTACTACATTTCCCTCTACTAGTTCCACAGCCCACTCCTTATTTTCTATTCCTTTAGTGGTTACCCTAGATATTTAATTTATGTTCCTTAAACGATTCTAAGGTTAATAGTATCATTAACTTGAATAATAGCAGCATATAAATTGGGATCTAATTAGAATAAAGCAAGCGTAGGTCCTTGCATTATTTGGAGAGAGGTTAATGTCTGGAAAACTCTATACCAGAAATACTTTATACTTAATTTTTTTTACTTTTTTGTGAGACCATGCAGGTAACATGACTTGGGGCTTTGAACAGTTAGTGGGAAGGAATTAGTAGAGAGTCTCATGGGAGACTTTTTCCATTCACCCAGAGCTGAAGTATTCACACAAACCGTTTCTGCAGAGCAGGTTTATTGTTGACATCATTTACTTCTCATTATTTGGTTTTTGTTGGTGTTACTATTATTAATCCACAGAGAACATGTCACTTTTGCAAGAACATCAGTTATGACCTCCCAACTTTTGTAAACCCCACATTTTGTCGATCTCTGAGCAGTGCACTGGTTGGCCTAGGACACCTAAAACTCTAGGCCAATGTTACCTAAACACCTAAGGTAAAGGACCTTTGGGGGGTTTTGTTTTTAATTTCCTATCCGTTGCAGACCAATAATTTAGTAAAATATATTTAATATATTGAAGAAATGTCAAGTTACATAAAAGTTTCTAAACACATAATCTCTCTCAAAGATGCTGTTCCAAACCACAAGATGTTTTATATAAATGAAATTTTTAAGCTTATTGTACTTTATGTTACCAGAAATGGAAGTTCCATATTTCTTTTTCTATTCTTGAAAAATTATTTTAGATAAGTATACTGTATTCTGAAGTTAATTTTAAAAATTCTTTCTTGAAAATATTGTTCTCATGATATCTGAATTTAAACTAACATTTATGTTATTTTCATAATAAAATAACTAGTAACTATAAATTGCACTTGGTTAGAGATTACTATTCTCTTTGTCAACGCATGTGATAGTCAGAGGTGAAGCCTTTATCTTCAGAGCAATTCTTTATGATATTACAACTATATCAAAGTACTTTATGTTTACCTATAAACATAGAAACATGTTTATAAGTTCATTTGCATTGAAAGATTATATTAACTACTTACATTAACTGTGCTTAAACTGCCTGAAATTTAACTTATCGTATTTTCTTATGTACTATTTACTTCCAGGGTTGTTTTCTACTTAATAATTAAGTGGAAGGGGGGAAATATGACATAGACAAGCAAGATTCATGATAAAAGAAAACCAGGAAGGATGAACCCTGCATTCTAAATTATATACAATCAAAAACTACTCTCTACAAACTATGATCCTAGTATCAAACATGAGACTTTACTATATTGGGCATGTTGTTACAAAACACAAATCCAGACAAGAAATAATTTTCCCTGACATTGTGCTTCATTGAAGAAATTAAAGAGTTATAATGTTATGACTGCTATCAAAAGTGCAAAAATGCAATAGGAAAATTAACCTGTGGAACATGTTATCTGACAGCAAATACTGAACCTGTACTATGCAAGGTTAAAGATTTTTAAGGTTACTGCTGATAATGGAAGAAAACAAAACAAGCAGAGTCCCTGAATTATAGCTTTTAAATATATGATGTGACAATCTATCTCTGATTTGAAAGAATGATTTGTTAACCCATTTCCATCCTGTGAGGAATGTATAACCTTCTCAAAAATTGTCCATCATATTTGTGTTTCTGTCGTGTATTTGTGTTCTGGTTATTTTGAAATTATGCACTTATCATCTAACAGCAATAAAAATAAATAATACTCGGACATTACCCACAGTAATTCACCATGGCTAGTGTGGGCGGTACAAAATTTTTTTTGACCAAATTTTATGTTTGACCTAATGTTTTTGAAATTATTTGTACAAATAACTGGAGGAAATTACCTGCTATGTTACACTTGCTCCACCACCAGTTCATAAGTATTATCAATTATAAATGTTTCACTAGACTACGGCAATAGATACATTTCTATCAAAACACTTGGATGTGTCCATTATTGTTACAGTCTCGAGAAATTTTAACAGAAGTTTGATGCATTTTAATAAATGAAGCAGACTGAAAATTCACTACCACTTAAAAACTCCGATTTTATTAAATCACTAAATGAACATGAGATTTTAAATATGCGACTCTGCATTGCTAACATCTATTAAAATAGAATTTACAGGTGACTCATCATTTCATAAAGCACCTGTACTTTTTGTCCAACAGGAGATGAAAAACAGCTTGTTAACATTTCCAAAACTATTGATGCTTTGTAGAAATCTTGGAATAATTAATGAAGGTACCTCAGCTTCTTTTGTCCATTTTGGTAACTGTTAGAGATTTCATTCAAAAAAAGGTGTTTGTCTGTTTATTCACATAAATTTCTAACAGAATATATCCAGTAAGTAGTTTTAGTATAGATATCAAATATGGTCTCATATTTGTTTAACATTCCTTAGCAATGTTTAACCTTGAATAGACACCTTCCATATTTTCTTTCTAGGTTTATTTATGAGAGAGGCATTCTGTAGTGACACACCATGCTATGAAGTATACAAGAATTATACTAGTTAAAATTTGTTACATTTCAAAGACTATATGTTAAAGTAATAACTGAAAATGTCATATTCAAGAATTATTAGGTCTGTAGCTATGATCCCCCTGTTAAATTATCTTATACTAAGAATTTTGTGTATATTAATCTAGTAAAGAATCTATATAAAATATCTAATTCTTCATATGTATTTATTATACACAAATACATTACAATCATTCAGAATGTTATCCTTTAGATTGAGCTATGCCTAAATTGTATTTTTTTTATTTAAAAAAAATTTCTTAACATTTATTCAACCTTGAGAGACAGAGCACGAGTCAGGGTGGGGCAGAGAGAGAGAGGGAGACACAGAATCAGAAGCAGGCTCCAGGCTCTGAGCTGTCAGCACAGAGCCCGACGTGGGGCTTCAACCGACAAACCGTGAGATCATGACCTGAGCCAAAGTTGGACGCCCAACTGACTGAGCCACCCAGGCGCCCCTGTACCTAAATTGTAAGGCTTAAAAAATTTGCTAAAGGCACTTAATAAAAATAGAAAAATTACTAAAGTTGACTTTATCACTTCAAATAATTTTGGAATATGTATTTTAGTAAAGCAATTATTCATTGGACACTTTCTATGTGCTCAACCATTTAAATTCTACACCACGACAAGCATTTGAATGTACATAGAAGCTTTATTTGAAAAAAAATTTGGAAATAACATGTCCATTGACAGATAACGTGCATAGACAAATTATGGTACACCCATACAGTGGAATATTGCTCAGCAATAGAAGGAATAAACTACTGATATACACAACCACATAAATGAATCTCAAAATAATTATGTTGAGTAAATGCAGTGAGACAAAAAAGTACATGGTGCACGATTTTATTTACAGAAAATTGTAGTGAATGCAAACTAATTTATAGTGACTGAAGGCATCTCAGTGGTTGCATACAGATGAGAGAATAAGAAGGAGTGAAAGGAAGGAATTACAAGGGGGCACAAGGAAACTTTGGGGGATGATAGAGATGTTCATTGTCTCGACTGCGATGATGATTTCCTGGGTATATACATAACTCAAAACTTAAATTATACACCCTAAACATGTACAGTTTATTAGATGCAATTACACCTCAATAAAACTTTTTTTTAATTGTAGGGGCGCCTGGGTGGCTCAGTCGGTTAAGCGTCTGACTTCGGCTCAGGTCATGATCTCACGGTTCGTGAGTTCGAGCCCCGCGTCGGGCTCTGTGCTGACAGCTCAAAGCCTGGAGCCTGTTTCAGATTCTGTGTCTCCCTCTCTCTCTCTGACCCTCCCCCATTCATGCTCTGTCTCTCTCTGTCTCAAAAGTAAATAAACGTTAAAAAATTTTTTTTAAATTGTAAAAATAAATAAACAAATTCCGTACTTGTTTTAGCATGCCTTACTTCCCCTCTTCTATCCCCCCAACCATAATTATGTCTTCTCACTGGAAGAATACCCTGAATACCATCACCCAAAAGAGAAATACAGAATTTGGGAAAGCAATGTCTTTTCTGAATACAAATTAAGCATTTTAAATAGCTGACACTGCATGAATTTTTCTCTATAATGCATTGCCTTTAGTTCATTGCATTCATAATTGTAGTTCAATTTCCAAAGAAAATCCACTTCTTTTTTAAAAAAATAAATAATGCTGAGCACTTGTTGAAGAGGAAAAAAATAATTGCACAAAAGGAATCAGGCATGTCTCCTTAGATACTTTGGCTCTGCCGAAGGTAGCAACATCCCTTCCGTGCTACTGGAATTTCTTGTTATTTTCTTACTAGCTTCTAGTGTCACCACATATTATGGGATCCAAGTGGTGACATCAGAAAAATTAAGCCGTGGACATTTGGGCATACTGCATCCAAGCATACACTAGCAATGTAGCGACCTGACCTTTGAAAGCGGACAATTTCATGTGCACATATCTCATGCCTGTCTGCCTTCCATACACTTAGCAAGATGATGATCGCTCCCAGCTATGTTGATATACTTCTATCCAGTTGACTGGCTGTGGATAGGAGGCAAATGATCTGTTGAGAGGTGATCTTCTTTGTAGATGTCTCACTTAATCAGAGTAAGATATAGGTAATCATAGGCAGGTATGCTACTTTATCTAGTCCTACTAGAACCTGCACTGCTTTCACTTGCTTTGTATAAAAGGTCACTATAAATACTGGTATAAAATGGCCAAGGGAATGAGTCCCTCCAACAAGCTACCTGTGGCAATGGGCAGTAGGGAGCCCTATCTGACAAATGTCTTGCATATCTTCATAGATAATCCGTAACTATAATGTTGGTTTAATTTCCCTCAGGAAAAAGACTATTTTCTACTAGATATTAGATTAAGCTATATGAAATGCCAATATGAAAATATTTTTAATCCACAAGCATGCTGATCTCTTATGGTTTAACCTAATATATTTTATAATCTAACACAGAATTTAGGAGGAAACATTGTCATATCCATTTTTGTCTCTGATTCATGTTAGTGAAAAGAGAAATTTCTCTCTGGTGGCCTACATCTCTGCCTGAATGTCCAGAAACATTTAAATAATGACTAATGTAGCACAACTACTCTAGGATCTTCTGTCAACACTACTGGTTTTCTAAGGTATGATTCAAGTCCCACTGAGTAGATAAGGCGAATTTTGTGGTACACCCATGAACATGAGAGCTATTAGACAATATGTAGCTAGCATTCCAAACCAGCATGTTTTCACGGATATTACTTGCAACAATTACATTTACTCAGGTTTTAAAAAGTGACTCATTGAAAAAACTAAGTAGATACAAATACAGATGGTATTCATAGGGATGACAAAAGTATAAGACGCACTGATCTACGTGACTACAACTTTCCATGTATCACCATGCGCTGCATTGCTTATATTCGCAAGTTTCTCCAAGGAAGGAAGAAGAGTTGATACCTGAATGTACTATGTAACATTGTCATTTTTTGGTTGTGGAAACCAGACAAATATTGCCAATTTCATATGGTTCAACTTTAATGTGTCTGTGACCACCTAGCATTCAATTCCTAAAAGGTATGAAGTAAAAATTGAATTTTAGCTGAATGAATGGATTCAACACAAAGATTTTGAGTTTTTATATGTATACATACAAAATATATCTAGCAACAAGTTTAAGACAACTTGCCAATAAACAAATGCCAGCTGAAACGTCAGGAGAGACATCAATGTGTTTAACTCCTCTATAAATATCAAAGATACATGGATTTTTTTTTACACAACACTCTTCCCTGATAGCAACACAAAACTAAATAATTATCCCTCTCAGGAACTCACAACTTTGTTGATCTACATCCAAATTAGATCAAGATTGAGGATAAATTTTTTTCTCTATTTCCTCCAAAGAAATGGTGTCAAACGAATTAACAAAGAAAAAAAAAAAACCCTCAGCCTAACATGTCCTTCCCTCTATAATAACATAATTAGAAGCAAACTATGGAAATCCAACAAACACCATAAGAGGACTAAATCAAGCATACTTCTGCACCCCTCACGCACACACTTTCACTCAGTTTAGGCATTAAGCTCAAAATAATGTAATGATGTAAAATATTTAACAGACTAACTTGAAAAATTGGCTTCATAAACTTCATCAGCACTCAAATATTCCAACCTTGCTCGGCAGATCTCTCATTAGTTCCTTGTGAAAAGAATAAAACCAGCATATATTAGCAATCCCCTCAACAAGCAACTAGAAATCTGTAATTCTTTGGACGTTACTTGTTCCACTGTGACCAGCGACCGAGATGCAGCACAGAGGGAACGTTGAAGGATAGCCAAAGTCAGTAACAGATCGATAGCTTGCACACACATTTCACCATCATATGGTTTCTACTCTTGTTTACTACACTCAGTCTATCATACCCTTCTAGCATAGAGTCTCTAGCTATGAAACCAGGTGCATGAAGAACTTGGGAAAAGACAGCCTTATTTAGAAATGTACGTAGGCCAAACATACAGAAACACATTCTATAAACAGGCATAAATGTTCTTGTGAATTCTGTATACACAAATGATGGTATAGTTTAGAGAACATTACAAATTTTGAGTTTAATTACAAGGGAGGAATACTTGCATTTTTATGCCTTTGAGAACATTCCATTCCAAATCTAATGTCTGCATTTATTAGCTAGTGCTAGTGCAATAAAATTCAAAAAGCTTAACACAATTAAAGTTGCTAGATGAAACATAAGATTCCTAGTTAAATTTGAAATTCAGGTAAATAACGAATAATGTGTTTAGTATAAGTGCGTCCAGAATTTTGCATGGAAGCACTCATACTAAATATTACTAGCAGTTTATCTGAAATCTAAATGTAACTGGGCATCCCGTTATTTCCTAAATCTGGCAACCTTAAAAACAATGCACGTGGAAAAGCAAAACAAAAGTCTTTTCATTGAACAATCCAAAGAACAAAGAGTGTTCTTCAGTTAGTGGCGGTGGTCAAAGAGGTTTGATTGTTCCCAAAGCTAATGAGGATCTTGAAAGTTTCTTCCAACAGGTTCCCACCGACTTCCCCATGTCTCGAAATACTTGGTTAGCACATCTCTTCCCATGTGCTTTCTTTGGTATGGGCTATAGATTTCACTGGTTCCTTCTCAGGTGAAGAAAATCACCATGAGTTTGCTTTTATCCCTTAGTTTTAAAATTATGTGCAGATCTGTATACTATCTTGAAGCCAATGAAGACCAACATTAAAAAGAACCACAGCCAAACAAAGTAATTAATTATAAGGTTAGAAGATAATATACTTTTGCTAATTACTCACAGCTTGGTGCCCATTTTTCCACGGCAGCCAACAACCGCATGTTTTTAATCTCCATAATAACAATAATGGCATACATCATTAACTCTATTTTATTCTTTTTTTAATTTTTTATAAAACCAATAACAAAGATCATTAACCTCTGTTCTGTTTAACATCTAATCAGCCATTTTAGTTAAATAAATATGATAGGAAACATTAAATATCACTTTGCTAAGCTACACTGGCTCTCAGGAGGGGAATTCTTCCTAATGCATTATACTAACATCAGCTTATTCCACAAGTGTCAAACCATGAGTGGGAACGAGGAAGCAGATAAAGGATAATTTACGGCTTTAATCAAATTAGTTTAAAACTATCTTTTTCAAAGTTGTTTTAAATCTTATTTGTATAATTGCATGGGTTCATCAAGTTATTTTCTGAGGCTATTTATAGGACACAACTGCCCCATTACTGAGATATTGTCAGACAGTTGCACATGAGGACACTAAGAGAGTGAGAGCATATTTGAACGGCGTTTCTGAGAATAAGTGCTCTCTGAAGCATGGAATCCTGTGTGGTATCGCTAGTCTTGGTAATAATTACTTTACATCGAGATTCTTAGTAAGGGCAATATGCCTGCTCGCCATAAAATTTCTCCGACTTTATTACCTGAATCAACCTTTCACGCAATCAGTGACATCGAAAGAACTAAAATGGTAAATAAGACTCCTACTTAAAATATTTAGCAAAGCCTTGTCCCAAATTCTAAGTCAATGGGCATTTCCCTACACACGAGGGCTTATCAGCCCCTTTATGACAATAAGCACGTGACTCAGGCAGTCCCAAGCTGCTCAATCTACCTGTCGTCAGGCTGGTTCTAGGAGACTGGTGTAAAAAAGATAGATCAGAGGCACAGATAAGGAGAAGTGGGGAGAGGTGGTAACATGGTTAAAATTTTATAGACGACACGTATTATTGACAGAGAGAGATAGATACCTCTTACCCGAGGCTTTCAGGGCAAATTAATACTGTATCTTAATAAAAGTAGTTCTTATAAAATACCTTTTATGCCTCTCCCCAATTGCTGTGCACAGGATTACAGATCAGCATATTTTTTTGAAAAGCAAACAAAGATACTATGCTACACTGCTTTAACAGCTAGGGGGAAAATGTGCTATCTACTTCCAACATACATTTTAGCATTCTATCTAATTTCCTATCATTTTCACATCCCAGAAAACAATGTAGGTGGTTCTTATCAAACACATTACATTATATATTTCTCAAACAAACACCCGTGATCCAGTTCCATCCATGATGCTTCTGTCCAATGTATCTCTCAGTTTGGGGGGGGGGGCCACAATAACTAAGAAAGAAAAGAAAGGAGCTTCCATGGAGAAGAGGAAGGTTTGGTGGGAAACTTCCCATCTGGCTATGATATCTCACACCATGGCCTGTACATATAAATATGAACAGTGATTATGGCTTTACTCACCCTCCATCTTTTGACTTAGCATTAGTTAACCCTCTTTCCAAATACAGTACTGTGTTTGTGTTTGGAATGCCACAGGCACAATAGAGAAAACACAGGAGTCAGAAATCAGATTTGAAAATGGTTTGGACAGAAACATGGCCTAAGAGGAGAAGCTAAAAGATCTTGAGGTTAGTTCTTCCCCCAGAAGAATAAACTGAAAGAAAACCCCAGAATTAGTTGACTTATGCTCTCTTGCCTGAGTACATTTAAGCCTCTGCCATTGTTTTCCAGAGAAAAGATGAACACGACTTAATCATTAGAGACAGACTTGTCTTTGATTCATGATTCCTTGACAAATTCCCTAAGTCCCTTCCACAGCCAGCATCAGCGGAATCAGAGGTGGTTCCCTTAGATGTATCAGAGAGGCAGCCTGGTGAATAGGAGGCCCTCTGGATAAGACGGTATGTGGGATGCAGGATTCAGGAACCCCAGGTTGTGGCAGACGCTGCCACAGTTTTGTTCTCTCCCTTTTGGACTCTGTGTATTGTTTCCTTAACGTCAGTCACTGAATGTCCCTTATTCTTCCTGAACCTGACTTCTCCACTAAAAAGTGTATTCTCTATTATATTACTTCCATTCCCACTGTCCTATATTTCTTTGTAGTTCCTCTACTTTATGTACGTTGGTTAAGATTGGTGGTAGAATAGGGGTGCCTGGGTGATTCAGTCTGCTAAGCGTTCAGCTTCCGCTCAGGCGTTATCTCAAGGTTCATGGGTCTAAGCCCCGCATCGGGCTCTGCACTGACAGCGTGGAGGCTGCTTGAGATTCTGTCTCTCTCTGGCCCTCCCTGATTTGTGCTTTCTCTGTGTCTCAAAATAAACTTTGAATTTTCCGTACAATGATGTTTGAAAAAAAAAGAAAGTCTTTCTGAGTTTTCTTATGCCTTCTTTTGGCTAAAAATCCTGGCTCCCTAGCTCCCAGTGCAAAACACTGTTGATTTAAGACACTAAATGAGCTATACTGTCATCTAAGATTTGTGGACATTTCACACTGCCTTTCAAATAATTTATAACTAGTACATAGTTCAAGGAAAAAAAATGATTAAAATTTAGATTCGCCATAAATTAAAAAGTGATTGCTTTGGTTGTAGCACATTAGAATATCAGAACACAGTAACTATTTGTATTTTAAAATATGAAGCATCAATGCCAAGCAATATCTTTACATAACTCTTGGGTTTGATAGGATGGGCTTTGGTCTAAGAAGGAATACATCTTAGGTGAAAAATATCACTATGTGAATATATATTTATATGATCAAATATTAGATAAATATATCATAGTAAGCAGTTTGAATGGACAAACTTATAAATACATTCTTCCTTCTGATTCAAAGAAAAGCATTATTGCTATACTGGTACTATCATGGTGAATTCTAACAGGACTATTTAACAATAATAAATAAAAATGAACACTTTTAACACTGGCATTATCAACTGTATCCCTGATATCTAGTATCTAGAAATCTGTTCTCATCTCAAACAAAATGTTTTCTCTTGTAGTCAAAAAGTCAGGGTGAGAACTGACAAATTTATCATAAAATTCTAGGCTATTTTGAATTTTCTATCATTAGTCAAGACTCAACCCATAAAACTCCATCTTCAAACTTTTCCAGGAAGCTATGCTCCAAGACAACTGATTCTCTTAAAATATAACACCAGGTCTTCCTTAGGGAAGGCGAACATTTTCCTTAATGAAGAGGATTTAAAAGAACACAAATAGGCTGTACTCTCCCATACATGTTATAAAAACCCACATGAATTTTCTGTTTTCATAGGTCAAACAATGGTCAAATATTAGCAATTTCTTGTAGTTCAACCTAATGTTATTCTAGACCGGCTTACTGTTCCTTACCAAAAGTCATTTGTGAGACAAGTATGTTGAAGCCAAATTTTCCTGGATTCCTTCATTAAGTTTAAAATAGAAAATGCTACTCTGTCAATAGCAGATGAAAGACGAAAACTTGATATTAGGCTATTTTCCAACCACAGAAGTTGTGTATTGCATGCTACATAATTTCCTGAGACAATATTTGATACCTAAACTCAAGGTTTTACCAAACATATTCTTCTGGAAGCAGTTCTAAATATCTAAAAAGGTTTATAAAACTATAAAACAACACCACTCTTCTATTATTGTTCATTTGTTTGCTTTTGGAAAATATTGTTTATTTTTGGAATATATAGCTATTTGCTTTGAAAATGCTTTTTATGTTAACTACAATGGGTATGCTGTTATTTTTAAATGAATTAATGAATAAATAATTTTTAACCCCAGTTTTAATGTCTAATATAGTGAATATCGATGGATATAACCCACACAAGTCAAAGCTCTGTGGAGTTTTCAATAATTTTTAAGAGTGTAAAATGTCTCTGGGACCAAAAAGTTTGAGAACCACCAGAGTAATTAAAAAGATAAATCAGAAAAAGAGAAGGGAAACAACAGACACAAGACATTTTATAAATCATACTCTTTATTTGGTCCTGAGGGAGCGTAGCCTAGACCTGCTTCTAATAAGGGAGTATCTGACTGGCAGAATATCTGAGGACCTCATCTCATTACTCACTTGGGGTGGGGTTAGGAGGGGAGTCTGGGGTTAGTACAGAGATTTCCATAGGCATATGTCTGTGTCTGATCCCATGTAATTTTTTACTACTCACAGGTGCTACAGAGGAACCTCTGGGCAAGAACAATGCTAGAGATTAATACAGCATGGCAACAGGTATTCTGTTGCATGACTCATTGATTTTAGATATAATTTCAAGGGTCATCAGGCATTTTTTTTTTCCCTTATCATAACAATCTTGAGAGATTAAGGAAAACAGAGGTGTTTTACTCTCAGCTTACAGATGGGGAAACAAAGAAGATTTCAGGTTTTCACCCTAGAGGCATGCAGACTGTTGGGGCAGGTTGTGGAATTTAAGGAACCTGCTTCCAAACACGGGGCTCTATCTACTAGGCCTGCGTCTTTAAAACTACTTTTTAGCGCTAGAAATATTTTTTATTAAGTGAAATCTTACCCAGACGCCCAAGATAGAGCAGAAGAAAGGGGGCTGGTTGCTGCACTTGAGGGAAAACTGCCACCTAGAGTCCCACCCACCCATTTTCTTTCCCTCCGGACAATTCTTTCCCTTTGCTTTCCCATCCCTATCCCTCTCTTATCTTGGGACACCAGGCTACCCAAGACCTTTTCTTATTAATATCCCCCTTTATGCCAAGATCCTGCCTCCATCACTCTGCCTTCCTAGGCATCGACTTAAATATGTTTACCTCATTTCTTCAAATACGCATGTATCTTGCAAAATCTGAAGTGGTTTTTTTGTGCCTATGTGTTTAAATTACACAAATGGTGTTATACTATGAACCATGTTCTACTTCTAACTTTTGTCCTATTAAAAATCCACCCAGATGTTTAGCTCTACGTCTGGTTCCTTTTTATGTACATATGGTTCTATAATATATATCAATAAGCCATACTTATCTATTTTATTGATTAATCCAACACTCCATCAAAAAAAAAAAAACCCTCAAGTTTTTTTTGTTTTTTTGTTTGTTTTTTTTTTGACATATCACCTTGGGGTCAGGAGAGAGAATTCCGGGGGGATAGTCATGGGGTTGTTCCATATACACAGACATAATCTTACCGAATGCTGCCCAACTGCCCTGCAGAGTGGGCCCTCCCATCACAGAACATGAGCGTTTCTCACTATTCCTTCAAACTTGCCTTCTTTTTCTAGTATTCCATATGCTGTTGAGCGTTAGGTGTCATCTCATTATTGTCCTAATTAACATTTCTCTGATAACTATTGACGTTGAGCATTTCCTCAAACATCTGTTGGAGTTGGAGTTTTCTTGTCTATGAAATTGTGTACAACCTCTGTACATTCTCCTACTGGTTTTTAGGTCTTTTTCTTGGGGACTTCCCTTTTTCTTTTCTACTGGAAATATGAATTCCTTTTAAGTTTTAGACATTTTAAATATCTTGCCCCAGTATGTGAACTTGGTTCATTGTATCTTTTGTTCAGTAGAAATCCCTTCAATGTGATTTTGTCACATTTCGCTGTTATTTTATTTTATTTTATTTTATTTTATTTTATTTTATTTTATTTT
>NW_024412415.1:3552341-3560580 GCF_014898765.1 Herpailurus yagouaroundi
TTATTTTATTTTATTTTATTTTATTTTATTTTATTTTATTTTATTTTATTTTATTTTTACCTCTTGGGTTCTTATTTTTGAATCCTATATAGCAAATTACTTTGTTAATCCCTAGGTCACGAAGATATCCTCCTAGATTTTATTCTTTGTTTTATGGTTTAACCGTTCACATTTACCTCTTTAATTTATTTGGCATCCACCTATGTATATGGTATAAGGTAGGAACCCAGCTTTAATTTTCTGCATTTAATGAGCTAATTTCCTGAACACCAGCTGTCTATCCTTTCTTTGTGGTGGCTCATTTATCATGTATCATATATTTTAATCCAATCCACGTTTCTATGTTTAATTACCAAATGTTATCCATTTACTATTACATTAGAACATTTCACCACTGTTATTTCATATTTTTAATCATGTTTATTTTTTTTATTGTTTTCGAGGTTTTCTTTTTTACTTCCTGCCTTCTTTCTATCAGCCACTACAAAATTTCTTTTAGCCTTAAAATCATGCATTCACTTTCGGTTCTGGTCATTGGTCATCATATTATGTTTCTCTTTCTCTAATAATTTCTTAAATGTATCTATATCCTTACCTCTTCCCTTAAAATAAGACACATACCTGGTCTCCTCCTTCCTCCCCACTTTAAAATGACATGTCTAGATTTGTAATTCTATACTGCTCAGCTATTATTTTTGTTTGCTTTATTGTCACGCCTCTTTTCAAAAAGAGAAAACTAGCATTTGGTAAGCTATTCACTCATACTCTTCCTTTCTATCTTGTTGCTACTTCCTGTATTTATTCCTCTTATTATTAAAATACAAAGAATGTCTTTGTGTGATATGTTTTCAGGTTTCTTGTATGCATGAGAATATATTTATTATACCTTGACATTTAAATGAGAGTTTAGCTGGATTTTTTCAATGCAGTTTTAAAAATTATTTAACTTCAACATTTTCAAATAAAGGCTCCTTTGTCTTGTGTCCCTTCATTTAGCTCTCTCTATTACTTGCCACCGAAAGCCTAATTGACCTATAGCGACAGGATGTAACAAAGGGTGGGGAAAGCTGAGTGGAAGGGAAGAGCTCACAAAGTGTAGGGACACAGGCTTCAGAAGCACAGACACAGATGTGAGTTGAACATGACAGAGAATTACCGGAAGAGAATAAAAAAAAAAAAAAACTAGGGCAGTGACCCGGGTTTGTTAACACAGGAAAAATAAATCCCCTGGTTTTTCAATATGTTATGGTAATCCATGAATCTCCTCACTATATTCATGAGTTGTATCCAAGAATCCACTTAAATTTCAGGAGCTGATGGCCAGATCCTGCTGTTTCACATGACTTATTATACCTAGGGATTTTATGGCAAAAAGAAGCTGAGGGAAGAAAAAATATATATATTTACAAAAATTAAGATAAAATTCACCGTGGGTTCACTATTTAGTCAATAAATATGAATTTTGATGTTCTGTTGCATGGCACATAAATGCTGATACCGGCCTTTCACTGAAGATCATACCTTTATCGTTATAAGATGCTTTGCATTTGATTCAGTGCTGTCTGATATTATTACAGCACCTTCTGCTTTGTTTTTGTTTGCATTTGCCTGTTACATCTTAACTTATCCTTTTCCTTTCAACTTTTCTCAGTCTCTTAGATGTACATGTCTATATGTCAAGACGTATGTGTCTATACATCTCCATGTCAAGAAACATGTTGGAATCTGGGCATACAGTGATGAACACAATAGACACATCATATCTGCCCTCATGGACCCTACAATCTCCAGGAACAGCAGACAAGAAAGTAGTTACCACTCCACACCCAGAAACTAGCACAATGCCTGGCACATAAGAAGACAGGAATAAATAGACATTGCCTGAATGAACTCATTTTTAAAAAATTAATTACTAATGGGCTGAAACTTATGTCCACACAAAAACCTGCACATGGATGTTTGTGGCAGGTTTATTCATAAATGCCGAAACTCAGAAGCAAACCACCTGTTGTTCAGGAAGTGAGTAAATAAAATATGGTATATCAAGACAATACAATATTATACAATACTAAGAAGAAATGAGCCATGAAAAGACGTGGAGTGAAATTAATGCATATTACTAAGTGAAAGAAATCAATATGAAAAGGTGACATATCCTATGATTTCAACTATGTAACATCCTGGAAAAGATCAGTGGTCAGGGCATGGGGCAGGGATGAATAGGCAGAGTACAGAGGATTTTTAGGAAAGTGAAAATACCACTCTGGATGACATTGTCATGGTGGATACAAGTCATTATACATTTGTCCCATAGAAGGTACCAGGCCAAGAGTGAACCAAATGTAAACTTCGAACTTTGGGGGCTAATGATCTGTCAATGTAGGTTCACTGATCGTCACAAATGTATCCCTCTGGTGGGATGTTGATAGTGGATGAAGCTATGCGTGTGTGGGGGCAGGGAGTATATGAGAAATCTCTGTACCTTCCCCCCCTCTGTTTTGTTGTGAACTGAAAACTGCTCTTTTGTAAAAAAATAAAATAAAAAAAAAAAAAAACCAATTAGCCAATCAGAGTCTTGCTAGTTCTTTGAAGGAGAATTACAGAAAGCTAAAGGAACATTTAAAAGAGAGACTTAATCTAGGGATGAGAATGTTCCCGATAAGTGACTCTAGCTCAGGATGCCAAACAATAAATCAAGAAAAGAATGTTCCAGAAAAAAGGGAACCGAATTTGTTTCTATTTTAGTTTGGCTATACTTTCTAGTTTTGTTTAGAGGGTAACATTTATAAAGTAAATATATAAAATGGAACAAGTGCTATAAATAAAAATTTCTGGCTACCATGAGGACCTGTGATAAACAAAACAAGGCAAGGCTAGGCAATCAGGAAGAGGCTCCCCCCACAAAGTGCCACTTAATGGATTGATTATGTAAATATAAGATGAACAAAGAGAGGTTTATAAACCAACTAGAAGATCTTTTCATCATCTCTAAAATGAGATTTCCATTTTTGGGGTTTGCTATGAAAATTAGAGAATGACAAAACTGCCTTAAATCCAGTTTCAAGCAAGACAATAATCACGTGTAAAAAAAAAAAAAAAGAAAGAAAAAAGAAAAGTAAGGGTCCTAGTACAGTTCCTACCACACATTTGGCATTCAATAAATGATTGTTGCTGTGTTTCTTATTATAAGCAGACAAGTTAAAATGTGGTGTCTTCTATAAAATGTGGTACTATCTATCTTACAAGACTCTTTAGAGAATTCAACTTTAAAATGTGCATAGAGCATATATTTCTGTGTTTAGAATTCACTAGGCATCAAAGTATCACATTTCATACATAGATGTACATAAGTAGGTTTTAGGTAGGTAGGTCTCCAGACAGTCACAGGTACTGGTAGCATAAGGAAATTCAATAGGATGGAGGGACAAGCTGACATGTGTTTGAGAATGTAAAGTGTTTCCGGCAAAGCTTCCAGAGGAGATGAGGAGCTATCAAAATTGAGAAGAAACGGAATGAGCACGTGCAGGGGACATACAGTGTTCACAGCAAGGACTTCGCAGGGACAGAGATGCTGCGACACTAACAGAGCCACAGGGCTTCTCAGCACTCAAACCTCGAAAACCAAGAGATTTCTACAATTCTATATTGAAGGCAGGGGATTAACAGAAATAAAGTAAAATTCAGTTACCTATAATATTACTCCTGGACTGAGAAAGAGCTCAAGTTCATGAAGACAGTAAACGATCCATGTTGTCCAGCAGCTGAACACTCTGATTGTGCCTCCAACCTCAATTCATGACAGTAACTCTGGGGGGTCATGTGTTGGACATTCTACACTCGAAAAATTAGGCAAACTCTCCATACCTTCTAAGGCTAGCCATTAGAATCAAGATGAATAGACGGTTTTTACAGCTCAAAAATTAGGACTTAGAAGATTCACAAAGGTAAAATACAAAAGACATCCAAGAGGAGAAAAATGAAGAAGTAATTAAGCTGCTGGCCTAAATGTTTTAGTATTTCTTAGGAGGCTAGAAAGCGTAGAGAAAAATCTAGGAAGAATAATCTGCTACTGA
Organism: Herpailurus yagouaroundi; assembly: GCF_014898765.1. Lineage (NCBI taxonomy): Eukaryota > Metazoa > Chordata > Mammalia > Carnivora > Felidae > Herpailurus > Herpailurus yagouaroundi. The sequence goes on from NW_024412415.1 coordinate 3,556,415, forward strand.
AGTCCCTTGATGGATTTACTGGTCGGTGGGGGAAAGGGTAAACCTAGGGGAAAAAAAAGAAGAAATGGCATGTCTCCATAGAAGAGATGGTAAACACTTTAGCTAAATGCTCCTGTAATCATTTCTTATTGAAAAGGTAAATCAGATGGGCTTACTGAAGTAAGCAATAAATACCCTCAAGTGCACAAACATCATGGAATTATGAATAAAAATCTGAGTAGGAGTGCCTATTTTTATTGCAACGTCTCTATGGAAGAATGCCAGAGATAAAGTGAAACTGGTCGGACACCATAAGCCTCTTAAAATGATAGCTTAGGGTTTGCTGCACACATACATACACAGTGGAAATAAAATGCTTCTTGGATTTTATTGGTTCAATCTATCCAGGATCATAAGTATGTAATCAGGTATGTTTCAGGATATTACATTTTAAAATAGCATTCTTATTTCATTTGCCTAATCTGTTATTGCCCTCCAAATCAGTTATTTGTGCACCTGACTTGGGCAATATGTAACCTCAGGTTTTCCTCTTGTATTCTGCAAACAATATAACAAAGGAAATAATCCGACACCATCAATTAAATATTAACTAAACATTTAGCAAGCAGAGAGTCTCGTTCAAGGCTAACACAATCCTTCCCTGGAAGCAGCAGATATTCAAAAAGCAAGAGCATATTTAAATTCAAAATAAGTTCTATTAGAGTAGACTGCTAAGGCAATATTCAAGATGACTCAGGGATGGACCCACTTTCAACATTATGTTCAGATGTAAAGACATTCTTAACCTACATCAGGTGCAGCATTGTCCCAATTTTCCATTTTGCCCCAAGCACCAGAAACCTGGTAAGGAACAGATTATAAAAGAAATAAAAGTATATGTGTATACTGTGTGATATCTCATAATATATAAAGAGGGTTGCTTGAACTTGGTTACAGGACCCAGGTGAAGCGACAGAAATTGTCCTAAATCCCCAGTGCTTATTTATGTTGCATTTTAGGATAATATTACTTACATTTTCCTGATGCAAAGAATTCCACATATTGAACAAGCCTTTGAGAGCATGCCTACTATATGCTAGGAACTGATGTGCAAACATCAGATAAAAAAAAAAAAAAAGTTAATTTCTCTTTCTATTGTTAAAAAAAGAAAACCACAGGCCCAAAATGGCATCACTTAAGTCAAGTCACCATATCTGAAATTAATACCCAAGCTACTTTCAGTTTCAAGCTCTCCAATAGTCTTAACTGGTCAGTCAGGAATTTTCTGGCCAGCACCAATGAGGTAATCTGTTACATGGCCTTCTCCATCCCCCAAAGGAAGATGAGGTAATCTGTATATTAAGACCCTGTGTCCTTTTTTTTTTTTCTTTTGTTAATAACTTCCTCACCATACCCTCTTTCCTACATACACCTATCATTTTGTGCAACCCCCTTGAGCTCTTTCCTACTTGCTGGATGGAATGCTCCCTGAATCACAAACTACTTAATAAAGCCAATCAGATCTTCAGATTTACGTTATTGAATTTTGTTGTACTTTGAATTTTGTTTTTTAAAACTATCCTTGACATACAGATCAGTAAGGAATTGCGTTCAGCGATCAATAACAGAGGTGCACCTAAAGTGCGTGAGTGGCCGAGGATGGTATGGGGGCTTCTGAAGTTACCATGGACCTGGGCTTTTTCGATCTTTTCCCTCTACCATCCCTAATCCTCACCATCACAATCTGGCTGGTGGAGTTCTAGCAAGAAGGAAATACCAGCAGCAAGACCACCCTTCTGCTTGTTTAAGGAACTTTCCTCTCTGCCCCCTACAACGACTATCATTCGAAACAGGGCCACCCCTAGCTTCAAGGAAACCTGAGAAGCCTTTTAGTAAAAAGAGAATAGATAGTGAGCAGGCAATGAAAAGCTTCTGCCATAACTAACAAAAATATCATGAACAGTATGACATGATGAGTCTGCTAGTGCTGGCTTTTCAGTGTCAAGCTTTATGAGAAGTTGGTTGAGTGCAGGAATCCTCAGTAGGAAAAATTAACAGATGTCCTGAAGTAATCAGGGAGTCAGTTACACTTCGGGAATGTAAAGAATGTTCGTGTGATTGAAGAGGAGAAAGCTTGGGAAAGCTTAGCCTTACCTAAGGTGGGGGGGGGAATCCTTTTATAGACAATATAGTATCGAGGTTAAAGCTCAGACTCTGGTGTCAAAACGCCTGCATGACCTTGAGAAATGAGCTAACTACTTTGTGTCTCATATCTGAAAAGGGAATAAGAATCATACCTACCCTCATTGGGGTGTTATGAATATTAACAGATAAAACAGGAGAAACCCTTAGAAAACATACTAAAATATAATCATTGTCCAATAAATAGTATCTACTGCTAGCAGTCTGTGAATGGTCTTGCGTGTCTCTGCATAAGGAACAGCAATCCCATTAACTAGGGATTTTGACTCACTAAAGGGTCTGGCTAATCAGATGTGTTTCTTAGGAAGATAACATTGTCTGGCGTTGTAAGATTTCAACTGTTGTCAAGGAAGCTTAGAGGACATTTCATCTAAAACATGAGGTTCAGAACTAAGTCAAGGAAATCAGCTACATTTTAGATGTTTGATGATAATTCTACCACCGAGATGTGAGTTACACCTCACGACAACTTAACGAGCATGTTCTTTTTCTTTCAATGTTTGCCACTTTATTAAGTGAAATGATAATTTCACTTAATGCTTATTTTGTTACTTGAAATTCTTTTTTAGTATTTAATTTTTTCAGAAGTCTATTAGCCTTGTATTTCCTACGTATGTGTATCTGTTTACATCATTTTCCATTTACCTGTTAAAAACCATGCTTCTCCTACAGTTTCAATGAGCATTTCATATATAAATGTTTTTAGCCACTTGCATGCCCTATTAGTTCCCAAAATTAAAGTCTGCATGGGGGGGGGGGGGGGCAAAAGAGGAGCTCCCCGATTTAATTGGTGATAGACCAAAAAAGAGGCGGCGATAGAAGACATTCTGAGGAAGAATGGTATTGTGGCAAAAGCCATGTAAACCCTCCTCCCAAAGTCAATGATATTTTCAGTCAATTCCACAGGGCTTCAAAATATTCTGAAAAGTATATTTATGGAGAGAAGAGTAGCACTTGCTGAGTCCTGCTTTGAGATCAGTGGCGAGTAAAATCAGAATTTTCTCATAAAGAAAACCAATCATAGGTTACCTTGTTAAGGTTATTCTCGTGCATTTTATATAATTGATGTGATTATAAATTGAAATATTTTCCATTATGGCTTCTAAGTGGTTTTTTCTGGCATATAGACAAGCAATTTTAAAATCCAGTTTTAATGGAGTCTTAGAAATCCTGAGTTTTTCAGTTGATTGTCTTGAGTGCTAATGATGAGTTTAGTAATTATAATTCTCGATTATGCTAACCCAATGAGAGGGGTATTATTTAGATAAAAGGCAAAGAATAGTAATTCATAAATTACTGGACCAGACTTTTAGTACTTTTATTCTCCTTGAAATATTAATGTCTCCTGTCAACTTAGAGTTAAAATAGGCTTCTAGGAGCTGTAATTATTACCGTGAATGGTCACATATCTTCACAACATTTACTCACAAATTTTATTAAATCTATTTAGTATACAAAATATATGTCAGATTGGAAAACTTGTGGGTGAAGCTAAGATAAAAGCAAGAATTAAAGGAAAAGCTACTTTCCCTGCTCACAACACAACTGTCACAAAATATAGGAGGGTTTTTGTCCCATCATATTAAATAATTTTTTTTAATGTTAATTTATTTTTGAGAGAGAGTATGAGCAGGGAGGGACAGAGAGAGAGGCGGTGACAGAGGATCTGAAGCAGGTTCCGTGCTGGTAGCAGAAAACCCCATGCGGGGCTGGACTGGACTGGAACTCACAAACCCTGAGATCATCACCTGAGCTGACGTCAAAGGCTCAACCGACAGAGCCACCCAGGCGCCCCGTATTAAAGGATCCTAAGGCTGACTACACTCAGTTGGCACAGACCCACCGGTTAAGAACGCAGTTCCACAAGATTTCCCCTTACTTCAGATGACAATTGCAAATCCCAGATTATCAATGTATTTCTAACGAACCAGCTCTAGATTCCCCTGACCCCCTCTTTGTGTTTGATAATTTGCTAGAAGAGCTCA
>NW_024412415.1:3560590-3591298 GCF_014898765.1 Herpailurus yagouaroundi
TTCCCCTGACCCCCTCTTTGTGTTTGATAATTTGCTAGAAGAGCTCACAAAACTGAGGGGAGCACGTTAATGACCACTGCTCATTTACTATAAAGAATATAATTCAGGAACAGCCAAATGGAAGCTATGCATAGGGCAGGGCATGTGCGGAGGGGCACAGAGCTCCCGTGTCCTCTCTAGGCCCACCACCCTCACAGAACCTCAGTGTGTTCACCAACCCAAAAGCTCTCCAAACCTCTTTAGTTAGGGTTTTTATGGAGGCTTCATTACATAGGCACGATTGATTAACTCTTTGGCTGTTGGTAATTAACTCAACCTTCAACTCCTCTCCCCTCTCTGGAGGTGGGGATGGGGCGGAAAGTTCCCAACCCTCTAATCACATGGTTTAGTTCCCCTGACAACCACACCCCCATCCTTAGAGTATTTCCAAAAGTCATTTCATTAACATCAAGTCAAGTGTGGTGGAAAGGGTCTTGTTATGAATAACAAAAGGGGATCCTCTCACTTTCAGGTTCCAAAGTTGTGCCAGGGACAAATGTTAAAACAGAAGATGTTCCTATTGTTCTTACCACTTAGAAAACTACAAAGATCTTAGGAGCTCCGGCCAAGAACATGGGAGGAAGACCAAAATACATGTTTCTTACTATATCATAATATCACAGGAATAAAACTTAAAGATAATAAGTTGAGCCATATGCAATGTGCATTGTTCTGGTCCAATTGAATGCCTATCTTCAGAACATATGGAAATGAAAACCAGAAAACAGCAAAATTTAACCGAAATAGGATTTGGCTAAAAAGAACAAGATTATGTAGACTCTGACATACTTCGATTAAAAATAGTTAAATCAGGGGCACCTGGGTGGCGCAGTCGGTTAAGCGTCCGACTTCAGCCAGGTCACGATCTCGCGGTCCGGGAGTTCGAGCCCCGCGTCAGGCTCTGGGCGGATGGCTCAGAGCCTGGAGCCTGTTTCCGATTCTGTGTCTCCCTCTCTCTCTGCCCCTCCCCCGTTCGTGCTCTGTCTCTCTCTGTCCCAAAAATAAATAAACGTTGAAAAAAAAATTAAAAAAAAAAGTTAAATCATTTGAAAGAACCATCTATTTTTTGTTTGTTGGAAATATTTTTTTCTTATTATATATGGTTAAAAAAGCAAACAGGTAACCAAGCAACACGTGTAGCTCCAACTGTGTGTTCATATGTTAACAGAGATTATCTCTAGATTAGAGATTCACAAGTAATGGCCTTTTCTTTCTTTTTGTTCACTTAGATTTTCCAGATTTTTACGGCAAACCTCTATAAATTTTGACGTCAGAAAAAAATATTAAGTTAAAGAAAACCTACCACAATGCCGCTTTTCAGTTTCCTTAATTCCATATTGCAAGAAGAAATTTAGATAGATTTAAGATAAAGGTAAGTTAGACCATCTAGGTGAGAATTTCTTATCAGAGAAGCACCACACATTTTGAAGAAGCATAAAATCATTGTTAAAATTGCATCAATATTTTTTTTAATTTTTTTTTCAACATTTATTTATTTTTGGGACAGAGAGAGACAGAGCATGAACGGGGGAGGGGCAGAGAGAGAGGGAGACACAGAATCGGAAACAGGCTCCAGGCTCTGAGCCATCCGCCCAGAGCCTGACGCGGGGCTCGAACTCCCGGACCGCGAGATTGTGACCTGGCTGAAGTCGGACGCTTAACCGACTGCGCCACCCAGGCGCCCCTGCATCACTATTTTTAAGTGAGCTCCAAATCTTGAGAAAATAGGATTCCTCATGAGAGAATCTTCATGTTCTTTATTGTTCCAGCTCAGACAAATGGGCTCACCAGAGTTGCTTTTTTGCAGGGCTGTTTTTTGTTGTTGTTTGTTTGTTTGTTTGACAATTTGTTGACAATTGTCTCAAGATGAGACCAGGAAAACAGAGTTAAATGAAAACAATAGCAGAAATTGCGGGGGAGGGAGGGTTGCACATTCAAGGTGTGGGTCATTTCTTACTTCATTTCAAATCAGCTTCTTATCTAAAATCAAATTCCTTTTTTGGTCCTTTCTTTAACTATCTTTCAACTATTGTGCTCTGTGTTTTTAAATTCATTTATAGCTTAAAGATTTATTTGAGTTTCTCCATTTGCCTAGCAGGAAAATGCTACATGACTTTAAAATAAATACAAAATTTTACTTATTGATAGTCACTTATGGAAATGTCTTTTTTTTCTCTTAATTTTTTTTTTATGTTAGAGAGAAAGAGAGTGAGCAGGGAAGGGGCAGAGGGAGAGAGAAAGAATCTTAAATAGGCTCCACACTCAGTGTAGAGCCCAATGTGGGATTCAATCCCATGACCCTGGAATCATGACCTGAGCTGAAATTAAGAGTCAGACATTCAATCCACTGAGCCATCCAGGTGCCCTGAAAAAAAGTTAGAAAACTAACTTTTCCCGGTGGCTCAGTGGGTTGAGCATTAGACTCAATTTTGGATCAGGTCATGATCCCACAGTTCTTAGGATCAAGCCCCACATACGGCTTTGCACTGACAATGCAGAGCCTGCTTGAGATTCTCTCTTTCTCTCTCTTTCTCTTTCTCTCTCAAAATAAATAAATAAACATTAAAAAACCAACTAAGAATTAATTTTTCCCTTTTGATAGAGTCTCATGAATCTTAGATAAAACTTATAAAACATTCTTTTTTTTTAGAAAGTGCAAGTGTGAGCTGGGAGGGGCAGAGGGAGAGAGAGAAAAAGAGAGAGAGAGAGAGAGAGAGAGAGAGAATTACAAGCAGGATCCATGCTCAGCGAGGAGCCTTAGGGAGAGCTCAATCCCAGGACCCTGGGATCACAACCTGAGCCAAAATCAAGAGTCAGATGTTCAACTGACTGAGCCATGCAAGTACTTCCTGAAACATTTTTACTGTAGTCTCTTTTTTCATGTAAATGTAGAACTTCAAGTAACCTATGTTAATCCAGTAAACATAGAATAATCAAGTAAAGGAGGAAATCTCATTAGTCCCGTTACTATTTTGTTTCTCTGTCTTATTACTTTAGTTACATCCTGGATGCAGACGTAGGAAGTCCGTTTTAGAATGCCCGTTTGCTCCTGCTGAGATATTTGTATGGGCAGTTGTGGTGGGAAAGTTATTTTCATAGACCGTCACTGCCTCTAACCAAAACTGACGGAGCATTCAAGTCAAATTTTGTGGAAAACGAGCCCATAGTGTCATTTGAAAGTGAACGTTAGTCTTGCAGGTGTTCACTTAATTACACAAGGAGGACATTAGACTGAGGTAGTTCTAATACCTTAGCAACCAGCTTAAGCAAACCAAAACCTACGCCTAAGATGCGTCAAGGTTAAGAACTCAAAAGCTAAGAACAACCTACCGCAAGTAGCCAGCCTGGCTTTTCCAAATAAGGCAGATGCTGACGCTCTAGCCAAACTAAATATTTTCCTGCTGGGCTTCTGCCTCTTCTCTTCACAAGCAGCTTCCCGAAGCTCCTGTCAGCAAGGCGCTTCCTACTACCTCGGTTTGGGGCCGGCCCATGGGAATCAAGTTTGGCTCCGATAAACGTAGGTTGTTGACTAGGCCTCAGTTTACCTTTAAACACGGGGAAAAGTCAACTTCTACCCCTCCTATTAGCCACAGCATGAGTGACTATGGCACTTTTTGGGGAAGAGTGGCCGTAATCAAATCTTTATTTTTGTAACTGTATAAATGGGATCCAAATGTGTCCACCACTAGTTTTTCAAAAAGAAACATTCTATAAATAAGTAAACTGCATCTGCTCACGGATGCATGTATGGACTCCCTAGATGTCTCACTGGGCTTAATTATAGACCATTCACAGTAATACATTTTTAGTATAAAGTGTAACATAATGTTAAGCCATTTTAGCTTTTGCACATACATGTTGTACTTCTGGCTGAGAGTGAAAAAAAAAAAAAACTTCATGAATTTGCATATCATCCTTACACAAAGGTCGTGCTAATCTGTACACTGGTCCAAATTTAGTACACGCACTGCCAAAGCAAGCCCAATATGGCACTTTTAATAAAAGAGAACTTTGAAATACTGTAAAACAATGTTACATTGGCATTTTGGGTGACTCAATGGTCAAAGTTCTCTGTCTCCAAAACACTTGAAATTTTAATTTCTTCTCTTTTCTCTGCATAAACATTCAATTATCTGGAAAACTCTGACTAATTAAATTGCTGGAGAGTTTATTTTTGCTCCTCCACTTGGGATAAGCACTGCATATCAAGAACCTCTAACTGACATTTCTGTGCCCCAGATCTGTATTGACAATTACTCAGTCTTTTGAGAGACAAAGACCCAACGTTCTATCCCGACTAGGCAAAATTACTGTCCCTGGTTGGCTAACGGGCATTCATTTGCCCCAAATCCATGAGGTCTTTGAATTTGAGATAGAGAAGCTAAAGGAGGACTCCATTTTAGACAGGCTCTGTCTGGGCTATTTTTCTGCTAGGCCCCATTTCTGAAAAAGCCAAAGAAGCTGTGTTCCCACTTCAAGGAGAAAGCAGAAAAGTTAATCATGCTCAGAATTTTGTCCTAGGACCCGAACACCTGATAACATATAAGGCAAGCCAGATCGCAAACACGTTCCAGGATGTTCACTTCCGTTGACATGGGCAAGCCTCCACTGACATGGGCATCAACACCCCCTACCTTTGGTGATTTATGGAATGACACCTATTGTTCACCTGACACTCGCCTCTGACTGGACCCTACCCTGGATTCCTGAAGGAACACGTACCCTAGACCTCATTCCAATATAAACCCTAACCTCAAACAATGAGACTCATTCTCCTTTCCTTTCTGAGTCTCCCAGACACTCCATCTGCTGTTTTCTGCCTGTCACTCATGTTATTCAATAAACTCCGCTTTCACTTTCTTTGCTTCACATTTGATTTCTATCCTGTGTGAAGCCAAGGACTATCCTGGCTGGTCCTACAGGACCCTCCCCTAGGTCCTTGGACACAGCCCTCCTGTATCAAATTCATTTAAGACATAAAAATAAATCACAATCATTTTAAGGCAATGGAATTCTGAGTTATGATCAGCTGATATTTTGAGGGGTTTTGTTTCTTGTGTTTTTTTTTTTTTTTTTTTTTTTCCTGCATCTTAGAACACACACATCCTGGTTTTAGATTCAAATCTCTGGAACAATTATGGTTGACCAGTAGGCTTTTTAGCTGACAAATAACTGACTGATTTGGAAGTCAGTTCTTAAGGCCCCCAGAGAGCAACATGCCAATATCCCTGAGCTTTCGACTCCTAGGTTTTTTTTTTTTTCACAGTTTTTACAAAAGAACACCTCAGGTATACAAAAGCTTTGTGTAATGAAATATATCAGAGCAGCCTGGAAAATAGAACTCTTCTCCACCTGGATTCCGTTGTAGGTTAGAGCATATTTAATTTCAAGTCAATAGATTCCCTGCACATCAGCACTTAAGGGATTAAAGACAAGTCTACTTTTGTTGCCCTAAATGTACTGTTATTGTTATCAATTTATGCAGCCTTGCAATAAGTTTTCAATAAATCTAAGATTAACTATTATTTTCTCGCCTATAAATAAAATATAATCATCTTAAAAATCAATGAAGGGAAAACCATCATATCCATTAACCTGGCTCAGAATCCCTCCAGGCCCTTGCTATGAAACACAGCGTTGTGGATCTTTCATTTTATTGAGCTATATCTCTTTGTATGGCAACCAGCAGGCAAAAGAAAAAAAAAATCAAATCTAAAAATCAAAGACTACAGTTTTTTGTTTTGAAAACCACTGAGGCAGGGGCTGAATATTCTTTTCTGCCTGGGGTTAATCTTTTCTCCCCACTTTAATTTGCAATCAGATGCAATAAAAGGAAAAAATAAAAAAGGACATTGCCTCAAGTAGCTAGTGGCTTTATTACCATCTCTGTTGCCAGCCTCCACTTTTTATCACTTCCAAATCCTTTGTTTTTAAAGTCACCTGTACAACCCTGCAATGTTACAAACACCTTTAGTTGTCTTCACCAACTGTCAGTTTGTACCATCTGCTGTTACAATCTCAAAAGCAGTAATGCATGGGGGTCAAGGCCACTTTCTCTCAGGAAACTAAAAAACAACAGAGCCAAGTCATTTAGTGTTTTTTTCTTTTTCCCTGTCAGCTTTACTACACCCTGGAGTGGACGTTTTCCTTGCCTTTCAGTTGTGAATGTTCCTCAAAAGACACGAACTTCACAATAAGGTAACCATACAAAAACAAGGTTTTATAGACAACCCATTATCAACTAGCAGAAGGGGGTGATTAGTCATCTGCTCTACTTGAAATAGATCCAAAAGATTCAAGCCAGTACTGCAAGGAGAGAAAGGCATTATCTCAGGATTCCAGAACTAGGGCAATCCCTCCTTAATATGACAGGCTTCTGCAGCAACCTTTGAAAGACCGCAAGTAATCTCAAAAGCCAAGCATCAGGAGGAGTTGACCAGCTCTCCCACCCACCCAAGGGGGAATATCTCCCCCATCCTCTTACCCCTCCACCCTAGAGAATCAACTATTTTGACCTTTCTTTGGACCAGAGCCAAAAAGGACTATCTTTTGCTTCTGTTTCTGTTGACTATTACAGTGGTTCCGTTAAAGTAATTCAACCACTTGGTCCCAACAGATTTTCTAAAGTCATAGCCATTTTGTTGTTGTTAGTGAAAGGAGTTATTTACAAGCGTATTCCCACTCTCTTTATTTCCTACAAGTCATTACAAATTCACATAAAATTTTTCTGTGTGTAAGAGGCCTAGTTTACCCTCAAGGCAGTTCACATGCAAGTCCAAGTTTTTCCCCCATAAATAAAATATAATCATCTTAAAAATCAATATAAGAAAACAATCAGAACCATTAACCTATCTCAAAATCCCTTCAGCCACTTGTATGAACCACCCAGTGCGGAGTCTTTCATTTTATTGAGCTGTATAATTCTCTGCTCAGCGACTAGCAAAGGGAAAAAAATCAAAGACTTGGGTGTTGTGTTCTAGAAATCAGAGAGAGGTGGGAATGTGAGAATAGATTTTGACCCTTTTTGATTACAGAAAACATAGATTTTAGAGACCCCGGAAACAACGGTTTCTTGCTCCTGGAAAGATATTAGCTTGGTTTGGATCCTCCTTTAGACAATGCTTATTCATGAGCCATTTATAAAGCTGGGAGTCAATTTTGAAAACCGTCAAAAACTCGTCTTTAAGATTAACAGACAGAAAAAGAGGAAGAGAATGAAAAGGTGTATTTTATTTTTAAAAAATGTTTAATGCTTATTTATCTGTTGTGTGAGACGGAGATAGAGAGCAAGCAGGGGATCCTGCTTGGGAATCCCAAGCAGGCTCCGCATTGTTAGCACGAGCCTGATGCGAGGCTTGAACCCACGAACTGTGAGATCATGACCTGTGCAGAAACAAGGTGGCTTAATGGACTGAGCCACCCAGGTAACCCCAAAACATCTATTTTAAAGTATAAGTCAAATGCAATGACGGGACAAGACTGATTCAGGCTCAAAACTATAGTAGATCAGCTTAGCTACAAATATCACATGAATTTGGTCATTATCACTGGTTAATGGTCACTTATTCTCTCTTTCTCTGTTGAAATTCCTTCATAGAGCTCTGTAATGAGGAAATATCACAAGTTTTAACAGGACCTTAAACACCTCACTTCATCAGTGTATGTATAGTCTTATATATAATATTTCTCTGATACACTGTTTAAGAAAAAATTCTCCTTTTTATAATCCTCCATCTTTTTGAAAAAATAAAATACCTCTTCAATTAACACAAGGATAAAGTAAATAATTTTCTAGCAGTTTGTCTACCAAGCCACGAACATGTTGAATAGATTTTAAAAGGCATTATTATACTCATATAAAAAAGGCATTATTATTAAACCCAACTCTGTGTGAGATAAGTAGCTTAGACATTGGTCATTATAAAAATTAGGTAGAGAATGAGTTTTTGCTAGAACTTTGAGAAAACAATCTCATATTTTTCATATTTGTGCGACAAATTTTTAATTATTATTTTGCTCAATATCTCTACAACCCAACTTAATAGCTAGAACGCTTAGAGAAAGAAAACTATACATAGCTTTCTCAGTAAAAATGTAATAAGGAAGTAACAAAATGTAAATTTTTTTAATGTTTATTTATTTTTGAGAGAGAGAGAGAGAGAGACAGAGAGTGAGCGGGGAGGGCCCGAGAGAGAGGGAGACACAGAATCCGACACAGCCTACAGCTCCACATGGGGCTCAAATTCACCGCCCGTGAGATTATGACCTCAACCAAAGTCGGACGCTTAACTGAGCCACCCAGACACCCCAGGAAATAAGAGACTCTAAAATATGAATGCTATTTTCCATAACTAAATTTATTAAAATCAACTTTAATTCGTTCTAATTTTTTTAAAGTCTTAAACTGTATCCTATGTCAGATCATCAAAAGTATTAAACAGGGGCACCGGGGGGCTTGGTTGGTTAAGCGTCCGTCTCTTGGTTTCTGCTCAGGTCATATTCTCGGTTTGTAAGTTCCAGGCCTGAGTCAGGTTCCACCATGACAGTGCAGAGACTGCTTGAGATGTTCTCTCCCCATCTCTCTCTGTCCCTACCCTGCGCATGCTCTCTTTCTCTCTCAAAATAAATAAATAAACTTAAAAGAAAAACTACTAAACAAAAGAAAACAAAAGAGACATTATTCTTTCTCAGCACTTCGCATAGGTACAGCCATTTGCTCCATTTGCATTTATTGGGATGGTTTTTATCTGATTTTATGTTTAGTATTTATTAGAATTTATTATGGTTTCTTCAGTTCCCTTAAATTTTGCTGACTTTTAAGTTTCTTTTCATCCTCCTTCTTTCCTTTCCTCCCCAGTTAATTTGGAAATAGAAATTATGTTTATTGATTTCACTAGGAACTATAGTCCCTTCCCTGATATTAATAATTTAAAATATATATTCTATTAATAGATCAATATCAGATAATAATTGTGCCTCCCACCAATAGGCTTGTCTGATCACTGCTTCCTCTCCTCTTTCCTCAAACTTTCAAAGAAACTATTAGGAAATCTCATTCCCCAATTTTTTGCTCTTCCCCAATGAGATCAGATCTTTAGAGTGTTTCTTTGTCCCACAGAATTTTACTTAGGTAGTCTATAATTCTTAATTTCAAACTATGTTTCTGTTATCTCTTTCAGTGTTTCTCTGTTGTTTAGCTTTATATAATAAATTTCTATTATATAAATTTATCCTTACTTTATATAATAAATTCTCGGTTAATTTTTAATTACCTACTGAGGCCTAATTATTGCAAGATTTGTTAGCACACTTTCCTTTCCCTCCTTAGCTCCCATTATCTTGAGACGTATTAATCCATCGGCACAAAGTTGGAGTCCTTCCTCAAGGATTTTCCTCAAATAGGTAACTGACTGGCATATTCTCAAGGGCCTTAACTTTCTCTTGTCTTAAGAGATAAATGAGGGGCGCCTGGGTGGCGCAGTCGGTTAAGCGTCCGACTTCAGCCAGGTCACGATCTCGCGGTCCGCGAGTTCGAGCCCCGCGTCGGGCTCTGGGCTGATGGCTCAGAGCCTGGAGCCTGTTTCCGATTCTGTGTCTCCCTCTCTCTCTGCCCCTCCCCCGTTCATGCTCTGTCTCTCTCTGTCCCAAAAATAAATAAACGTTGAAAAAAAAAATTTTTTAAAAAATTAAAAAATAAAAAAAAAAAGAGATAAATGATATCTTGCTTAGGCAAAGAATTTCTGGTTAGCAGTTCTTTTTTCTGTCGTCTTCTATATAAAGAATGATAAGAATATTTATACCAGACTGGTTCCCTTTCCTTTACAATTGATTCTTAAAATTTCACCAGGATATATATAGTTGTAAGTTTGTTCTCCTTAATTCTCTTTGAGACTGAATGAGACATTTCAATCTAAAGACTCAAGTCTTTCTTCAGCTCAAGGAAATCTTCACCAGTCATTTGTTGAACTATTTCGTGTTGCTTTTTTTTTTTTTTTTTTTTTTTTTTTGCTTTCGTGATGATGCCAAACCTATGATTCCCACCCAAATCTTACTGATTTACAATAAGCTTCTTCTGAGGTCTCTAGATTGGCTACAGGTCAGCTGATCTGGACTGGGCTTAGCTAGGCTGCCTAGTCCAGACTCTCAATCTCATATAGGGTTTAGCTTAAGTCTACATGTCTTTTTCTGGGGTAGTACCTTAAAGAGCCATAGCTCTGTTGCATGTGTATCTCTTGGTGGAGAAAAGTAGGCATTTCAGAGACCTGTCAGGAATTTGGCTGACTTCTAAATGTCTCTGCTCAGAAACTCATGCACTTTCCACCTGGCCACTGAGGGGTGAGGTGAGGAGTATTTTTGAAAATAATCTAATCATCCACATAAAGCTTTTCTATATATTTTATATTCTTTTCCTAGAAATCCTGTATTCACATGTAAAGTTTCCTGGATATTGCCTGATCACTGCAGGCATGGTTCTCTGTATTTTTGCTGTGCTTTACAAGTTATTTCTTTCTCTCAAGCTCCCAGAACACTAATTCTATTTTCAGCAAAGATTATATTCTTTTTTAGTGCCACTATTAAAATTTTTCATTTGGCAATCAGTTTTATACATTCTTCTTATGGACTGAATGTTTATATCCCCTCAAAATTCACATGTTGAATCCATAGCCCCAGTGGGAGTGGTATTAGGAGCAGAAGCCTTTGGGAAGGAATTAGGTTTAAAGAAGTCATAAAGGTGGAGCCCCCACAATGGGATTAGCACCCTTACAAGGAGGGGAAGAGATACCGACATTTCCTCTCTCCACCATGTGAGAATAGAGCTTAAGAAGGCAGCTGTCTGCAAGGCAGGAAGAGTGTCCTTACCAAGAAGTGAATCCGTTGACACCTTGATCTTAGACTTCTCCACAACTGTGAGAAATAAATGTCTGTTCTATAAATCATCCAATCTGTGGTATTTTATTGTAGCAGCCCAAGCTGAGTAAAACAGTTCCAAAAAAATCTTTTTTAGACTCTAAATGTCTCTCCTGGAGAGTCGTTTCTATTTGTTTCATTTCTCTTTCCATCTCTTTCATTAGTTCTAATTTGCTAACGCCCTTTCTATTCTAGTTGTTTACTTTAATCTTCTTTCCTCAAGAGACTTAGTCTCCCAAAATTAGCTGTGTGCCCTCTTTGTCTACACAGGGTTGCATTTTCTTTGAGAGTTACTACAGATCAGGCTGTTGGTCACTCTGCGGCTGTGGCAATCAGACTAGTGGCAGGAGGTACGAAAGTTTCTATTCTTACGGGCTAGCAGCATAAGCTGGCAAAATGTTATCCTCCTGCTGACACTTGAAAGAGTCCCCTATACTCCCAAAGTCCTCTTGGTAGTCATCATGTAGCATGAACCTTTCTGAAGGATCCCCAAATCTAGGCTCTTGCCTTGATCCTGAACAAAGGCATGCCTTTACTTTCTCAATAATACCAAGAGTCCTCACGAATCAATATGGTAGCCACTGGCCCCAAATGGCTACCAAGCACTTTGAAATATGGCTACACAGAATTGAGATGCCCTGTGCATAAAAATACAAATAAATTTTTGAAGAATTAGTGCAGAGAAAGCAAAATATCTCAAGATTTTTGTATAAATTACATGTTTAAATAACATTTGGGATAGGAGTTAAATAAAACCTATTATTAAAATTAATTTCCCTTTTTTCTTTTTACTTTTTTAATGTGGCTACTGGAAAATTTTGAATTCCATATGTGACTTGCAATATAGCTCACATTATTTTCCAAATTGGACAATGCTGCAATGGAGATGGAGAACCTGTCCTGCTCAGCCTCTTCTAGGAGCTTCAGGAAAATTCAGATCGTCCTTCAGGCACCACCAGAATAATGGAATGAGGAGGAAAGAGAAGGTAGGGAACTACTCAGGCCAACTTTCTCCTCCACGGACTTGTCTTAAAAATGAAAAGAAATCCCCTTTTTGTCCCCGAGCTTTATTCTTATAATCACTTATGGTTTTTATATTCTCAAATGGACATTTCACCCTCAAAAACAAGAATAATTCTGCCTTCAAAAATATTTCTAATTAATTGATATAAGTGAAAGATTTTTAATACTCAAAAGCATTTGAAACGTTAATAAAAAATTGCTTTAAAGGTTTAAAATATGCAACCCCCATTTGCACAGACTTATAAAGCATTAACATAACTGCCCAAACATCCCTTTTACATATTGGATAGATTTATAATATAAATTATATATACTATATACTATTAGTACTATAAAAGAGATTTGAAAGCCCAACATAGTTACTCTCTGCCATTAGTCCTTGCATAGGTATTAGTGTGGCTGCTTTAGGAAATAATATTAATTTTACAATTAACTTAAAACCGCAACTAAAAAATTAATTTCAGGCAAAATATTAATATACTCTATGACATAGAAAATGTATTCTAATGTCTAGGATACATTGTAGGTGAAAAAAGCAAGATGTAAAACAATATAAACACGATAATTCCCCTTACACTAAGTGCTATTATTCCCTATTAATATTGTATTCAGATAAAGTCACGTATATCCATACTAACATATCGCCAGTCAGGCATAAACATTGTAACAATACCGTTAAGCCATCTTTGCCATAGACATCTTTGCCGCAAGCATTTTCACCCTGTAACTCATTGGTCATTTTGGTTTCATTTCTCCATTGACAAAGTTCCCATTTTTGTATTATAGAAAGCTAGCCTCCATGATGGTCTATACCGTGACAAGTAGACACAGTGGTCTTAGAGTAGTAGACAACAAGAGCTACCTACTTCAACTTGATAGAAAATTCGCTGATAAACCATACTAGAAGGGGGTGCCTGGGTGGCTCAGTCGGTTGAACTTTGGGCTCTTGATTTCCGCTCAGGTCATGATCTCATGGTTTCATGGGTTCGAGCCACACATGGGGTTCTGCCACGACCGCAAGCAGAGCCTTCCTGGAGTTGTCCCTCTCTCTCTGCCCCTCCCCTGCTCGCTGTCTCTCTCAAAATAAATAAACTTGAAAAATAATTATAGAAGAGTAAAATCAGACTGTAAAGCCATAGTGCATACTAAACCACACTAGTGGTGTGGAAAGTGATAGCACAGTAGTTCCAACAACAAAGCTCAGTTACATAAGTGCCTTATAGCATGAATGCATTTCCCACACAACTTCGAAGTGCCTATGTGCCACTATGCTAAGAAAGAACAACAGTGTGCAAGACTCACAGCACAATACAAAGCTCAGTTACAAATATGCATGTTCATATTTGGAAAACTGATACTTCTCTTAATAAAGGAGGAAATTAATAATTAATTTTATCTTTTTATTTCATGTTTCCTTACGTCTTTTCTAATGTCCCACTTTTATTTTTCCCTATTTTACCATATATGGCAAATCTGTCTTACAGCCAATTAGTTACACAGTGAAAACACTGACAGCAAAAACACTTGTGGCAAAGATGTTTATGGCAAAACTACCTAAAACAACCATTAACATCATTTTTAGTCTCTGTACATAAATAGCTCAAGAATAATTTTAAGTTCTTTAAATAAACTGTGATACTTTTGAAATGACCTCTTCATGATATAAAGAGATGAAAAATAAGGCTATCACAACTTTTCCAAAAGACACCCACACAATAAAATGTTTGTTATTTTGAAAGCTTCTCTATTTGCATAAAAGCATGCTCTGTCACATTTCTATACTTTATTGAACTTCTATTATATATATACATATATGTATACACATATGTATACATATATGTATATATATGTGTGTGTATATATATATATTCCAGATGTCCTTGATTTCAGAAAGGAATTTTTCTATATTTTATTGAACTTCTACTCTATATTTTATTCTACTTCTATTTCTATATTTTATTGAACTTTTTTATTTGAATTTTTATTGAATATTTTATTGAACTCTATATTCTATTCTACTTTATCCTACTTCTATTTCTATATTTTATTGAACTTCTATTATATATATACACATATATGTATATATATATATATTCCAGATATCCTTGATTTCAGAAAGGAATTTTTCTTCAATATGAACTTATTTACATTAGAAGAGAGTCTTCTTTTTAATGAAAGAATCAGAGCACTGTTCCTTTAAAGCACGGATTCTTCTGAGAATTTATAATTTTATTAAAATGTTTCAATTCATTAGATGTACCCGTAACAAACTATATTAGGTGTCCACATTATTTGCTTGTAAAATATAGTGGCCAGATACAGGTCCAACAATTTGGGAAGAAATCACTCTACCAAGTGCCCAAAAGTGGCACTTTTTCTACTGACCAAGTAAGATAAATACTTTTCCAGTTAATGCTTCCTCCATCATCCTTCATATTCTCAAAAGTTCTAGCTTCCAGGGCACCCGGGTGGCTGTCGGTTAAGTGCCCGACTTTGCTCAAGTCATGATCTCACCGTTCATGGGTTTGAGTCCTGCATTGGGCTCTGTGCTGACAGCTCGGAGCCTAGAGCCTGCTTCTGATTCTGTGTCTCCCTTTCTCTGCCCCTCACCCATTCACACTGTCTCTCTCTCTCTCTCTCTTTCAAAACTAAATAAACATTAAAACAAATTTTTTTAAGTTCTAGCTTCCTATTCTTATTCACAATTTTTAAAAGGATCCTAATGAATTAATGTAGTTTTAATTTATTCAAACTTTTTTTTTTACCAAATATGGAAAGTGTAGGAATGGCAAATTAAAATAAACAATTTTCTAAAAAATATTTGCAATGCATTTTAGAAAGCTCACTCCAAGAGACAGAATGTTAGTGACAAGGGGAACAGGGAGATCAGGAGTCTATGCAAACAGCCCTGCCAGACATGATAAAAACCCTAACTTTAGTAAGAGCAGAGAAAATGGGAGGAAGATGGAGAATACCACGGACACTCAATAGTCATTTTCCCACCCTAGTCCCTTCCTTGCAGAGCCCACTCTTGATTAGAGAGCTAGAGAGGCAAAGAGTCTGGCTGTGTGACCCAATCCTGACCAAGGGACCTGAAGGAAAGCTCAGGCTGGTAGAGTGTGCGTGTGTGTGTGCATGTTGGGGTAGGGTGGTGGTAGTTTGCAAGGTACTCCCAGAAAAGATTTTCTACCCTGATAAAATGAGCACTGCAAGAAAGGACCTCATCCTTTGGCTTCTGGATATTGTTACATGAAAGAGTGATGCTTACTGCTTGTACTGACACACACAACCCTGAGTAGAAGACCCAGAAAGTTGCAAAAAGCCAATATAGAGTTCTGATAGTTCTGAACGGCTCAACTAGAGCTGGGGACAGCTTAACTCTAGATATTGAAGTGAAGTTCCCAAATCCTTGATGCTTAGACAACTTGTGTCACATTTTTAATTATTTGCAGCGGGAAGTATTATAAACAAAACAGAGTGGATGGATTAAACCTGATATTATTCAGTAGGTAGAATCCACTGCACTTGATCAATGATTGTAGATGATGATGGAAAGAAAGACGTATAGGATGTACTCCCACAACATTTAGGTCTGAGGGCTTAGGGTGATTTGACTTACTAAACAGAAAAATGAAAATATAGAAAAAGTAATGATACCAAGAAAGTGGGAAATAATTAGCAAAGTTGGGGAGATGCTGAGACATGTTAACATTCAGGTTTCTCTGGGACATTCAGGTGACTGCGCAGAGGTGTGGGTTCTCCTCCTAGAGCTCAGACATTAAATGTAGAGTAGGTCAATAATAGAAAATGTATATTGGTTTCTGCCCCCAGTGACCAGAGCTCCTGGAACTCTTTAATTTCCTAAGTAATACAAGTACTAAGAGCATCTTTTTGTGTGTGAAAATAAAAGAAACATCATTTTAAATGGAGTGGGAAGCCCCGAAGGGGGAGAAGGTATGCACGACCACTCGCCATGAGAAACATCCCGTGCATTCTCCACCAGAAGAAACTTACTGTACATATCCCCAGCAGAGGAAAGAAAGACTTTCTCCCTGTTCAGCAGCAGCCCAGCCAATGGAAACTCCACAAAACCACCACACCCAGCTTCTTCCTTTCCTCTTTAAAAACAAGCCCCTCTCTTCTGTTCTCTGGCCTCATCTGTGGTTCACCGTAGTTTGCTTGTCCTAAATTGCAAATTCGCTGCTAGTCCCAAATAAACTCATTTTGCTGGTAAAATAACTGGCTCTTTTAAGGTCAACATTGCATGGTGACCAAACATGGGGCTTGAAGAGATGGGCCACTGAGGAACTAACGACCCCCAGAACCAAGTGAGATACTCATTTGAGCTTCCATGAGTCAACTTTTTCCTCTTAGTTCCCTACGCCGCCTCTCAAATCTGAGGTCTCTCCTCTTGGTTGATATCTCTGACTTTGTTCAGGTTCTGTTTAAAGGCTTTGTCCTTCCTGGTGAGTACTCATTTGGGGTTTTTTGAGCCTCTGGTTTTGAATAAGGGAATACCACTCTGCCCAATTCTCTCAGCAGGGTCTTTCTGGGACCCTAGCCATTTTTAGGTTTAAAAAGCATGGTCCAGGGGTGCCTGGGTGGCTCAGTCAGTTGGGTGTCTGACTTCAGGTCAGGTCACGATCTCATGGTTCCTGAGTTGGAGCCCCACATTAGGCTCTGTTGTCAGCGCAAAGCCCACTTCAGATCCTCTGTCTCCCTCTATCTCCACCCCTTCCCTGCTCACACTTGCTCTCTCAAAAATAAACAAACATTTATTTAAAAAAAAAAAAAAAGTATGTTCCCTCCTCAGTGCATTTTTAACTAATTGGACCAACTTAACCAAAAATAATTTAGAACTCGAATAACCACTATAGGGAATTTTCAATCTGCCCAAACTTGCTTTTTTAGAACCGAATTAGAAGACCTCAGCTCTAAAATAAAACAAACTGAACGGAATGCCTGTTTCAATTGGTATATTGAGGCTTCCAAGCATATCCAGGACTCTAAAATCACCTCTTTACAAAATGCTCTTTCTAAATTGGCCAAGGAAAATACATAACAGAAAAATAATTAAAAGGCATCAAAGACCTCTTCACTCCCTGTATCCCCCATTAACCTTCTCTTCCCCTACTGTACCTCCTTTGTACCTTTCACTTCTTCATTCCAACCCTCTCACTGAATTTCCCTTTTTCTCCAAATCTCTCTCTACTTCTTCCTCACCCAAAATCATTAGAAACGGCCCCTTTACAATTAGACCCTCTGGGGGTCCTAATGCTAAACCCCTAATTTCCTTTGTCCCCTGGACGAAGGCCAAACTGTCAGCCATAGTCAAAGATTTTCCTAGTTACTAAAGATCCTCACAGATCTGCCAAGAAATTTAATTTAGTCCAGACTTACCAACCAGGTTTGTCAGATTTGTACCCACTAGTTCTCAGGCTCACTGGCAGAGGCCAAGCCCAACACTGGATGGGAACCGTAATGGGAATGATCCTGACAAATCTCTGTACTGCCAATAAGAGACCAGCCTCCTGGCTTGCCGTATGTTCATGATCAGCAATCCCTAATTGACTTCACCTGGCAAGGCTTAGGGCTTGCCTAAAACCTGTTGATTGCAATAAGATTCAGGCCTGTACCCAGAAGCCCAGTGAGCTTGTGCCTAAATATCACAGCCAGCTCCAAATTGTTTCTAAGGAAAATTCTGGCTTTCCTATGGAAGTTGAATCCACTCAGCTTTCAACTTTATGTTCAATAATGAGCTAAACTAGGATCTTTCCCTTCTAGCTAAAAGGACCAGGATGGAATGGGTAACCATGTCTACTCCAACTTTAATTTAACCATCAGCTTATCCACCCCAAAGATGATTCGACTAAAAAGAAGACCACTAAAATTCTTAATTTTCAACTCCAGTAAATGGAAGTCCATAAACAAAACCAACCCCCTTTCTCCATCTTTGCCATTATTATAAAAAGCCAGACACTGGAACAAAGACTGTTACAAACATAAACTCTAGGCACCTGCCATTCTTAACCAGCCTTCCCAATGCCCTTCTAACTCCCAATTACAGGACTCCAAAGAACTACAGGAGATTTTTCCCAGTCTATCCTCTTAACCAGCATGGAGAAACAACTCTCCAAGCTTGGAATGAATCTTAACACCAAGGCTTGGTGCTCAACCCTACTGTCATTACACAGCCCCTGCTTGGCGTACTAAAATGGTTTTCCTCCATTCCTCAAACCCTGTCTATTTATGGGGCCAAAATATGTTGGAGTTTCTCCTAAAAGGGGGAGATAATTGTAAAATTTATAGCAGCAACCAAAATAGCCTATCAGCTGAGTCAAATGATGCTTCAATATATTTTATTTGCTCCATCTCTGATGGCAATAGAACTAATTTTAAGGACACTAAGCATTTATCCCGACTGGATCAGCTGCCACATCTTTATGGGCAATATTCTCAACAGATAATTGGCAGAATCCACAGCACAGTTTTATTTTTCCTATAAAAATCCAAGTAGATCCCTCAAACCATTTCCCCAGAATCAATACCCTATAAATAAAGAGGCCCTTCAAGGTATCAAGCCCATAATTGAAGATTATGAGGCTCAAGGCCTCCTCGTACCCCGCATTAGTCCTCGCCATAATCCTATTTTGCCTGTGAGGAAACCAGGTGGCCACAGATGGGAATATGTCGGATTTCCAAGCTATAAACAATACTGTTATCCTTTGACACCCTGTTGTTCTGAATCCCCGTATTTTGCTAGCCTCCATCCCCACTGAAGGCAAACTTTCCACTGTCACTGATTTATGTAGTACTTTCTTTAGCATCCCTATGGATAAGACCAGCCAATATCTCTCTGCTTTTACTTGAGAAGGAAAGCAATACATCTGGACAGTACTGCCTCAGGGTTTTACTGAAAGTACTTCCTACTTCTCCCAAACCTTACATGTAAATGTATATGATATAAAGTTACCTGAAGGTTCAGTTTTATTATAATATACAGATGATTTGCTTTTCTGTTTTCCTTCTTATGGAGGTCTCTTCTTATGGAGACAGCTTCCACCTGTTAAAACTTTTAGCCTTAAAGGGACAAAAAAAGTTTCCAAAGAGAATTACGGTTTGTTCCAACTCAGGTTCGATATTTGGGGTAACCGATTTCAGAACAAAACTTACATGTAGATCCAAAAGTAGGCTTTATGTCAGTCTGATCTTCCTCAAACCCAAACTAATCACCAATTATAAGGTTTTCTTGGGCTAACTGGCTACTATTAAAACTGGATCCAGGGGCACCTGGGTGATTCAAGCGGTTAAGCGCCAGACTTCGGTTCAGGTCATGATCTCACAGTTTGTGGGTTCGAGCATGTGTCAGACTCTGTGTGGACAGCTCAGAGCTTGGAACCTGCTTCGGGTTCTGTGTCTCCCTCTTTCTCTGCCTCTCTCTTGCTCACCTCTGTCTCTGTCTCTCTCTCTCTCTCTCTCTCTCTCTCAAAAATAAATATTAATTTTTTTTGAAACTAGATTCCAAACTTCTCTTTTATGGCCCAATCTCTATATGGTTTATTTAGAACAACAAACTTGCCCCTATTTATTTGGGAGAATTGGGATGACTTAGCCTTTAAAGCCCTAAAAGAAAGCTTGATAAGTCTCCCTGTCCTTGAACATCACCTTCCCTTTTTCCTTTTCCTCCTGATCATTCATCATACTCAACACCTTTTGGCCATCATCTCTGGCTAACTACTCCTCATGTAACCCTTGCACCTTATAATAATCTTAACTCTGCCATACTTCTTCCCTCCTGTAAGGATGATACTCCTCATGACTGTTTGACTTTGACACATCGTCTTCAGACCCTCGCCCCCCACCACCCATGATGACTTGCAAGAAACTCCTTTGAGCAACCCTGACTCTTCATGGTTAACCAATAGTTCTTTGTTTAAAAGGTGAAAGTGGTAAGTATTATGATGGGCATGCTACTGTAACTCCTTTTGAAGCCATTTAGGCAGCACCTTGGCTCTGGGCTATCTCAGCCTAACAGGCTGAATTGTACACTCTTACCTGGGCCTGCATTTTAGCCAAGGGCAAAATTACAAATATCTATACTGGCAATAGACATTCCTCTGTAGTAGCTCATGACCTTGGGATGCTATGAAAACGTCAAGTCTTCCTCACTTCCAGCAGGGACAAAATAAAAAATGATGTTTATGCCCAGGAATTATTAGATGCCATACTCTTACCAGCCACATTGGCCAAATCCCTGGGCATTACATCTTGGAATGAACGCTAAAGGAAACCACCTCACCAGTATTTCTCAAAGAACGCTGCTCTCAAGGAACCAATAACCAAACCCCTGTTATGGTCCAAAGGGATAATTCCCCAAATGATAACCTAAAAAATTTGACTAGAAATTCCAATAATAGCTCCAAAACCAGAAAAATATATTAGAAATCTAAGAACTGTTGGTTCAATTTAAGAACTGATTTGGAACAAATAATAATCCACTCTGAAATTCACATTACTATTGCACATGCATTGAGCCATTGGTCCTCTGATAAAATAATAAACTTTGTGAATCAATACTGGTGGAGTAATACTAACAAGGCCAAAAAGAGTGCCTCTTTTGCTTGTCCCACCTTCCCAAAATACAATTCAAGACAATCTGTCCACATTGTCCCTGGACACTTTAATTTGCCCAATGGGCCATTCTGAGGTTGGGCAAATGGATTTTATACCACTTCCCCCATCTCTCCCTCTCTTTCTGCCCCTCCCTGGTGCTTTCTCTCTCTCTCTCTCTTTCTCTCTCTCTCTCTCTCTCTCTAGCTCAAGAAATAAATAAACATTAAAAAATAAATAAAATATCATCCCTACCTGAGGAACCACCCTCAAATTTCATAGTGACCAGAGAATTCACTTCACTAGTCAAGTGTTTTAATTGGTCAGTGCTGTTTGGCCGGTTTTACACTTTTATTTTCAATCTTCAGGGTTAGTCAAATGTATTAACAGTATTATTAAAACTCAGTTGGAAAATTTTATAGAGATGTGGGGCACCTGCATGGCTCGGTTGGTTAAGCCTCTGACTTCAGCTCAGGTTGTTATCTCATGGTTCATGAGTCCAAGCCCCACTTTGGGCTCTGTGCTGACAGCTCAGAGACTGGAGCCTGCTTCAGATTCTGTGTCTCCCTCTCTCTCTGCCCCTCCCTTGCTTGTGTTTTCACTCTCTCTCTCTCTCTCTCTCTCTCTAAAAAATCAAAAATTAAAAAAAAAATTTGCAGAGCACTTCAAATACTCTGGCCAAAAACACTGATATTAGTTCTTCTGGATCTCAGATCTACTCCATTTGGAACCCATAAACTCATCCTCTGAGATAGCCACCAGATCCCAATGCACTTTCCTCCTACTTCTTTTGATCTTCATCTGGTAAAGGGGATACACTTCAATATGGTAAACGCCTAATTTTTTCTGTTGAAAATAACCATGCGTTAGCAGAGCAATCTTTCTACAGTATGTTCCTGGGAGACAAAGACCTTAAACATCACATCTTGAAAGCTGTAGATTTCACCTATTGGAAAAGGTATCTCCAGAAAGACCCTTTTCAACCCCATTGAAATGGAACCAACCTTTGTGTCACCAAACTCCAAGGAATAGATGCTTGGATCCGTGTGTCACATCTAAAGAAAGCACCAAACCATGACTGGACTTGCATACCAACTGTGGCCTGAGGGCAAAGATTTCCAGAAATTGAAGTAGACAACAGCTCAAGGAGACAGCTTTCCCAAATGATCGAACCAGGCCCTATACTTTTCACTAGTCACTGTTTCTTCC
The DNA here is from genome assembly GCF_014898765.1 of Herpailurus yagouaroundi. Lineage (NCBI taxonomy): Eukaryota > Metazoa > Chordata > Mammalia > Carnivora > Felidae > Herpailurus > Herpailurus yagouaroundi. Next base: position 3,582,380 of record NW_024412415.1, read on the forward strand.
TACCTGATTTCCTCCCTTTCTTTCTTGGCCCAATCTGTTGCAAAAGGGGAAAATCTTTCTGACGATTGGATTTATCACCAGAAACTCCAATCTGTCCATGACATCAGAGATCCCCTCTTCTTCTCTATTTAAATATGATTTTGTTGGGCCACCTGGGTGGCTCAGTCAGTTGAGCGTCCAACTCTTGATTTCAGCTCAGGTCTTGACCTCATCATTCGTGGGACTGAACCCTGTGTTGGGTTCTGCACTGAGCGTGGAGCCTGCTTGGGGTTCTCTCTCTCCCTCTGCCCCTCCCCCCTACTTCAGTCATGCACGTGATCTTTCTATAAATAAATAAATAAATACATAAATATAAACATTTAAATAAATAAACAAGTACGATTTGTTCTCCAATACCCAACAGAGATACGAATGAGACAACTCGTCTTTGTGAGGCTTTTGTAAAAGACCCCTCGAGGCCCAGATGGTTCTTTGCAGAATTTCTGGTTCTCATGCTGTTCAATATAATAATTTTGAAGTTTTCTACCTTTTGCCTGTCAAACCTATGTGGAAACAATGTGCCCACTGGAGTGATGTGGGGAAAACCTTCCACACATTTAGCAAGTACAAGTTTCAGAAGTGCAGTGTTCTGGGTGAGTGTAGTAACAGTGTGGAAGTAAAGGAGACACATGGGAGGAAACGCTTTTTCGACATAATAAGAATGTAAGAATTGACATCTGATCATCTCTGGGGTATTTCTGTATCTGAACTTGTAGCATAGATTTCTTACTTAATCCTGACTCATGTTACCTATATGCCTAGAGTACAGTCTCTTTTCGGAAATTTCATAGCTAACCTAAACTCAACATGACCCCACAGAAACATCTAGTTTTCTCCTTATCTCTTGTTCTTTTTCTATTTCTTCTGTAATACATAAGACTATGACAGGAAAGCATCTTCTCTGAAATGGCCAATGGGTCGGGGACAAACCTCTGTGGAACACGGTTTTCAAAGAGCAAAGGAAGAAGTTCCCGTGAAGAAGCCAAGCGAGAATAAGAAATACTGGAATTCGTTCAGAAAGTTTTAGTAGAAACATACATACATACATAAAATTAAATAAGATAAAATAAAATAAAATAAAATAAAATAATATAATATAAAAGTTTAGTAGAAGCCAAAGAATAGAGTTACACAGAGGAAATGGTCAATTGTGTAAAATGCCATGAGGGGCTGAATGAAATACAGGCTTATAAATCATAGTCTAAAAAGGGTTAGCCACTTGCCCGAGACATGCAATCAAAAGTCACTTTTGACAGGGCCAATATTCATGGGAAACTACATTCTAATATAAAAACTACAAACAAACTATATAACTTCATACTTAGTATTTTAATAACAAACAAAAGACTTGAGGGGACTTTTAAGGTAAAATTGACAGTGAAATCGGAATTCAGAATCTTTTCTCTAATATCCAACAAAGTTACAAAATATAGTTTAAAAGGGGAGAGATCGCCAGCAGCAGCTAAAATTTAAACTTTGTCTCTCACCAAAACAAAAACAAAAACAACCTTTTAAAGAGAGGGCAGAACAAAAAACCAGAAATTTTCCATAGGGGATGGCTCCGTTCCTAATTCCCTTGCACATCCTGGAAGTAATACCAAAAAAAAAAAAAAAAAAAAAAAGAACGTAAGTCAACAAATACCTCAACCTCACTAATAGCCCCAAATTTTAGAAATATGTATCAAGGAATAAGTAGGTAACCCTGGGAAAACTCTTAAGAATACAAGCCCCCTCCCAAGCTCCAAGATCTCAGCAGAAATAGTTTCCACAGCCTTAGCATTTTTGGCGTGTCTAGGCAAAAATCAAAGTGGAACAGGAAGAGAAAGTGACAATAAACAACCAGAGCTATTTACCTTTAGCAGTTAACCAGACAGAACTTAGCAGAACTGAAGTGAAGAGAGAAGATAAATAAGACAACACCCTGTCAGGGTGGAGTAAAGGGATGGGGCACAGGTTCAGTGGCTAGTGGAAATCCTCCCCAGCTATGAAATATTAACCACAAAGCCCAAACTGATGGGTGTTCATACATTTTCCTTCTTCTGGCCTGACAGAATGCTAAAAATGGAGGCTAAAAGAAGACAGATATCATTCAGGGTTAAATTCAGGCAGGCTCAGAGGGGAGCCTGGGTGGCTCCTCAGTTAAGCATCTGACTTCAGCTCTGGTCATGATCTCAAGGTTTGTGGGCTCAAGTCCCACTTCGAGTGAGCAGGAGCCCCACGTCGGGTGAGCCCTGCTTCTCTCTCTCTCTCTCTCCCTCCCTCTCATGGAATTCTCTCTCTGCCCCCCTCTCACTTGTGCCATCTCTCTAAAAAAAAAAAAAAAAAAAGTAAAGAAAAACTAAAATAAATTCATGCTCAGTGCTCAATGGCCAATAGGGAGAACAACCTAAAGTCCTCGAGGGTCCCACCTCTCCCTCCCTGATGAGAACAAAGGTATTTCCACTAAGTAGAGGTTGTTTAAAAGGAGAGGGCCACCTTAATTTCAGTTTAACACCCTCTAACCTGCGATCTGAGCTTCACCCTCACCTTACTCCTAATTCGGGCTCCACATTAATTCTGTCCTTTGCAAAATGAGAATCATCCTGAGACTTATGAAGTCTACCAACTTCCTCCCTGAGATTGTTTAAGGATTAAATAAATTACTTTGTATGAAAACGTGAACCTTACAAAGTCGAGAGCATTGATACAAAAATCCGTGGTGGTGGTGGTGGTGGTGATTTTGTATTTGGCAAAGGTGCTCGTCTCTTTCTTCTAGGCTAATGTCTTATAAAGCTCATTGCTGGGCTGCCTGCCCGCACTGATGCCCCTTCACCTCATGAAGGTCCATTAGCATAGTTCTAAAGCACTGGTAGGAGGGATGTTCAAGTGCCGTCTCTGTTTTCCCTGGGATTCCTTGACTGCCTTAGACAATATCGTATTTTTTTTTAAAAAATGGTTTCTTAATAAAGTTTTAATTTGTCATCGTGGCATCACTGGATTTTTAACAAAACTTCAGTGCTGACTGTGCAATTATTTCGTTTCCTGTTAAATATAGTGAATTTACAATTTGTCCAGCTTACCTGGAAACAATATCGCCCTCAGTTGTTTGGTAATTGGGTAGATATTTATTGTAACATCCTATGCTCTCTGCATAAACACTTGATATTAGTAGCTATTCATAACTGCGGCTTGACACGTTCATGAAATTAAACAAAGTAATTAATTTAGTTTCAGGCATAAAACAAGGAAATGTGCAGGGCTACTGAAGCAATGTGAACACGTAAAAACCCACAGAATTATTACAAGAAAAAAGAAGTATGTAGCCTGTGGTAATAAAGTGATTTTTCAATTATTTTGTCAAAGAAATACACTTAATTTTTCATTAATAGCCTTAAAGATACAAATTTTAATATTTCTCCCTTATATTATCAGGCTACTTTCCATATATATTGACTATAATTGTTCTGTTAGTAAGACCCCAGACTAAACTACTGCATGTAAGAAGTATAATTTCATATGTGTGAAAATCTTCTTATTCTACTATGGCAAAATATCTACCAGGATAATATCATTCAAAGCAACCCATTATCTAGAGTGAACATCATATGAGGACAATGATGAATACTATCAAAGCTACGATGATGAGAGCAAAAAAGGGGGTGAACTCTATTCTCAAAATATAACCTCACTTAAATACTTGACTTGGTATCTTGGCTACTCACTCTATCAGTAAGAAGAGAATGCTATCCTTTGCAAAATGCTTCAAAATATTTATATGAAAAAGACTGCCTGGCATGGAAGGAGAATGAAGCCTTCTAATCAACTTTTTTTTTTAAGTTTATTTATTTATTTTTGAGAGAGAGATAGAAAGCATGAGCGGGGGAAGGGTAGCGAGAGGAGGAGAGAAAGAATCTCAAGCAGGCTCCGCGTTGTCAGTGCAGAGCCTAACGTGGAGCTCAGTCTCACAAACCATGAGATCATGACCTGAGCCAAAATCAAGAGTTGGACACCTAACTGAGCCACCCAGCTGCCCCAACTTTTATTTAGTTATTTATATATGTCACACCTGGATTTCCAGTTTTCAGATGATTGCAAAATAATAAACAATAATAACGCTATAACCACAATGGATACACATTAATCTTCCACAATTCCAAACTTGATTTAGAATCTGGCCATATCATTATTATCATGAATTATACTGAAGCCACGTAAGAATCCCAGCTAAAGTGTACATATTGGCAAAAGTCTGGGTAGCAAAGCATTGAATATTTACTTTTTTAAATATTTTTAAATATTTATATTTAAAAACTAAAAAGTCTAGGGACACCTGGGTAACTCAGTCAGTTCAGCATCTGACCCTTGATTTTGGCTCAGGTCATGATCTCACAGTTCATGAGATCAAGCCCCAAGTCAGTCTCTGCACTGACAGTGTGGGGCCCCCCACAGTGTGGGGTCTCCTTCTCTCTCTGCCTCTCCCGTTTGTGCTCATTTGCTCTCTCTCTTTCTTTCTCTCCCAAAGTAAAAAAATAAACATTAAAAAACCCTCATCTCTTCAAAAAAAAAAAATGAAAAAGCCTAAAACCAAAATAATATATTAAGGGGGCTCCTGAGTGACTCAGTCAGTTAAGCGTCTGACTCTTGATTTTGGTTCAGGTCATGATCTCACACTTTGTGAGATCGAGCCCCACACTGGGCTCCATACTGAACATGGCACCTGCTAAGGATTCTCTTTCCCCCTCTCTCTCTGCCCCTCCCCAGTGCTCTCTCTCTCAAAATAAATAAACAAATAATTAAATATTAAATGATACATTAAGAAAAATTCAACACTGAAAAGATAAATGAATAAAAGGCAAATGACTAACTCATGATTTATACATCAATTGTTGAAATATTTATTAATAAAATATTGACATATGTCATTGACATATGTCTTGCATGCTCTGTACATTTTTGGATAAGAGGACAGAAAGAAGGAAGAGAGAAAAGAAAGAATGAAAGAAAGAAGGAGGGGGGAGGAAGGGAAAAAAAAAGCAGTCAATCCAAGTAGGAGTGAAGTGAGGTGTAGGGACCACCTTTCTGTAACATTTTTTTCTCATACCTTCAAAACAATCATTTTCATGTTAAATAAGAAAGACAAAAATATCTCCTAACAACTTAGAAGTTTTAAATCATGGAACACCAAAAGGGCCAGTCATTCTAAATGCCATATTTAGTAAAATGAAGAAACAGAGGAAACTTTGCTAAATAGGATAATTAACAGAAAGAAAGAAAATGTTATATAGGAATTAAGGCACCATTAGCTTTGGAAATCTCCGACTCATGCTTAACCCTTTCCTCTCTCTCTCTCTGTCCAGCCCAAAGAAAATTAATATTTTTCCATTTTGCCCAACCTCATGAATCATTTTGTTTGTTCCCTTAAAATTCAGAAATCCTTGACAGCTGGTGATGCTGTTTCCATGCTAAAGGCCATAGGACTTTCACTGTCCCATTCGCTGGAGTCCTTGTGAACAATGGCTAAGAGCTGTCCCAAGTGTTAACAAAACGCTGCTCCTCAGCCTTCTGTCTTCACAGCTGTGTTTAGCTCTCATTTCTGCTGAACTGAAGCTGCCAGATGGGGCAGAAAAATCCATCTTATATTTTCTTTTGACCCTGTCAATAATAAACATGAGTTTTAGGAGAACCAACAACTCAAAAATAGTTAACTTATCCCCCCACCTTTTCTACACACACACACACACACACACACACGCACATACAAGCTTTTCAAACAAATAAATAAATAAATCCATGTCAATGACAAGCCTTAGTAGTTTTTCTAGCTTCATAAAATTATCTTAGAGTTCTAGGTGCGCCTAGGTGGCTCAGTTGGTTGGTTGGTTTGACTGGGTTTTACCATTAGACTCTCCACTGAGATTTTAGCGCTTATTTATTTTTGGGACAGAGAGAGACACAGCATGAACGGGGGAGGGGCAGAGAGAGAGGGAGACACAGAATCGGAAACAGGCTCCAGGCTCTGAGCCATCAGCCCAGAGCCCGACGCGGGGCTCGAACTCACGGACCGCGAGATCGTGACCTGGCTGAAGTCGGACGCTTAACCGACTGTGCCACCCAGGCGCCCCTCCACTGAGATTTTAAAAGCAAAATTCATTAATGCAACTTCTCTTCCAACACCGTATTCTTCCTTATTAATTTGACTTATTGACTTATTACCAAATAGCTTAGTTATTTGGCTGTGCTACAAGGATACTTCCTACTTGTGTAAGTTGTATGGTTAGACTCAGCCAAAATCAAGAGCCAAAAGACATGAAAAATGTGGTGAGGGACAGTTTACCAAACCAAGGCATGTTGAGACCTACCACTAGGATCTAAGCCTGCTTAACTGATGTCACATATGCAAAACACAACTAACAAGTAGCACTCTCTGAAGTTTGCCACATTTCCAAAAGAGAGTCAGAACTCCTGCTATAACTGAAACTCATCCAAATGTCTTCCTCACCCCACCGTCCATCAACATCACCTCCAGATTTGGGGACTTAGCTTTCAGGCACCACATCCACTGCCTCAGTGATAATCTAAAGATGACTTCTGGAAAGTTAAAACTAGTTTCATCTTTAAAAATGATTGATAAATCATCACCAAGGAAATCATTCTTATCCTGTATTATCTGTAAATAATAATTTTAATTAATAAATTTATCAAAGAATGGGGACTTGATATGAAAAACTAGTCTATGGCAATCACTACATACTAAGTTGAACAAAATAATCAAAAAATTTTTTGTCTTATATAATAAGTATATCATTTCAGCTCTTTCTGCTTCTACTCCCCAGGTTATAAAGTGATTAGGAAAACCAGTGTTCCTTCCCTGGTAGGAGAAACTATAAAAATGGTTTAGATAATAAGCATGGCATCTTTATAAGATATAACAGTAAATAAGTTAATCTATTGAAATAATAGAAAATAGAATCAAATAGAAATCTTTTTTCCATTTGAATTAATTTCAAAAGATGGATTTTGAGAAATTCCAATAGAAGATTTCTATTCCTCCAGTCTTTTCTTATACTCAAGGTGCATTTTGTTATTACCATCTTGCTAAAAGAAAGGTATGAGTACATGCATCTCTTTAGAATCTCAGTTACAAACCAGATTTATTGTATGTTTCCATTTTGTTATAGTCTACATCTCGGCCACAGTTGGAGAGTGGGCTGGGGAAAAGAAAGGAAATTGAGAGAAGGAAAGGAATGCGGAAGGGTTTTGTACAGGAAAGGGATATCCAGGATGAATTGATTTTCTTGAAAGAAATGTGTGTAAATAAACTGAAATGACACTGTTTCACAGAATTAAAAGTAAAACTCGATTTATTGAAAGAGAATAAATATAAACGATACAGGGTATTCTATAACATAAGTCCGTTACATGAGTCTCTTAGTACCCTGTATATTGTGTTCATAAGCTTGCACCATAAAGGTAGGACAATCAGAGAAGCAGTTCTTGGATGGAGAAATGTTCTTTTTCTCTCATTAAAAGTAGGGCATAATCTTCAGGCATCATGTGACATTGTCAGAATGTTTCGTGTGACCATTCCGTAGGCTCTTCCTCTCTAACTGATTAGAAGCAACGTATTTAATGTAATAGAGCTGTCTAGATCCAGTTCTTAAGAGGGAAAGCCACAAAAACCTTTGCTGATTAGAATCCCTGACTCCAGTTTGTACGTAGCCTGCCTTATGTAGCTTGTCTCTTTGAATGGCGTTGCCTCCCCTTAACTGCAAGGAAACAAATAAGGTTCGTACACAGGTTTAATTTGGCATCAAGCTTCCACTTAGTCCCTTGTGATTGTTTATTGCACATCTGCGGCTCTTAGTCTCTTCCCTCTGTCTGGAGCTTCCTCTATAGCCACGTAGTAGAACCAGTCTGTCACTGCTCTTGGTTTCCCTCTTCAGTGTGTGCATCCCATTTTTACTGATAATGTTATCCTGGCCTTGCTTAGTGACCAAAAATATATTCTCTTCATAATATATTTTTGAAGAATATATTCCAAAAGAGTCTTTGAATTGTTTTAGTCCTTACTTTTTTCCTTTAAAAAATGCATGAAGAAAATAAAAACCCCATCAAATACCATTATGCCTATCGTTGCAAACTTGGTAAGATCTTACTTAACTTTTTCTCTTCTTTTCTTTTTTTAATTTTCTTTATTTACTTACTTATTTACTTATTACTATGGTTCAAGACTCACAAAAAAAAACTAAACAATGACTGATTCTCATAACTGTTTTGCTGAAATAGCAGCAACAATTACCTACATTCTGGGGTGTCAGATTGGTCCAATTCTACAAACTAAGATTAGGAGCAAAATCTTGAAAACACTTTGGTCAGGTCTCATTGGAGTCTTCTGAGCTAGGGGGCAAAGTTAATACTCTTTCTGAATATTGGGATTATCAATTACATGATTTTTCACTCAGCCAAAGATTCTTTTCAACTTCCTTCAAACCCCAACAATTGTTTTTTATTTGAAATTTCACTTCTTTAGATATTTATTCATCCATTCATTTATTCGTTTATTCATACCACATTTCTTTAATAGAAATTTCTTCAGCATCTAGTGCCAGACATAGAACTTTAAAGCAGGAAGAGTACGGTGGAGGTGCACCTGGGTGTCTCAGTCAGTTGAGCAACTGACTCTTCACTTCAGCGCAGGTTGTGATCTCATAGTTCATGGGTTTGAGCCCCAAGTCAGGCTCTGAGCTGGCAACATGGAGCCTGCTTGGGATTCTCTCTCTCTCCTTCTGTCTCTGCCCCTCCCCTGCTCAAACTCTCTCTCTCTTTCTCTCTCAAAATAAATACATAAACAGAAAGAAAGAAAGAAAGAAAGAAAGAAAGAAAGAAAGAAAGAAAGAAAGA